>NW_027315573.1:600000-789929 GCF_039878825.1 Excalfactoria chinensis | reverse complement strand
TCCCCGTCCCTCTCCCGTCCTCCTTTCTCCGATTGAATAAAGGCACTCTGGTGCTCAATCAACGCCTTGACTGTGTTCCAAGTCTTCATTCACAGGGACCATGATGAATGCAAGAAACAGCAAGGCAGCTCAGCTTGCAATGCTGTGACTGTGGGGTGCGTGCAGCAGAGCTCTGGGTGTGTTCCCATTTTGCCTGGTTTTGTGATGCCTGCAGCGAGAGCTCTGTTACCATTTTTTAGGGGAGCACATAGTCTCTGGTATCCTGGATGCTGCTCATGCAAACCCCAAGCCTCCTGGCTGTGGCTTTGTGATGCTTTTCAGGGCCTTTTGATGCTCTTCGCTGCCTTGGCTGCTCCCTCACACCTCTGTCCTCCTGCCGTGTCCATTCCCAGCTCCCACCTCTGAGCTGTCCCTGCAGATCGTCTCCGGCCCTGCCATCATCACGCTGCGGAAGAAGGAGCTCACCCTGACCAACATCAGGCAGTGCTGCCAGCCTCTCTCACTCTCTAGACCAAGTGTAACTACGCTGTCGTGCAGACAAATGCTTTCTGTCACATCCTCCATCCCCAAAGCCATTTACCAGTAGGTGGCTGTTGCAGAAGAAGAATCAAGCAGCAGAAGGTTTTGCTCAGCTACAGCACACAAATGCTACAAAAGCAGAAAAAAAACACAAGCTCTGGGTCTGTTTGTCTTGCACAGGCTTGCACGGACTCTGTTTGATGGTACCCCCATCCTTGCTTTCCTTCCCTGCTTCTTGTCTGATGGCACTGCTGAGCCAGGAACAAGCTGCCCAGCGTGGCAGAGCGTGGTGCAGAGCTGTGCTGGGCCCTCCTCCCCTTCCTCTGCTGCAGCTTGGCGTGCAACCTCACCCACTTCTCTGACAGACCTGCTGATCCCACGCGTGCCATCGGGATGCTCTGGCACGGGATGTGCCTCCAACCCAAAGCTCCTTCCCACCTCCCAAGGGAAAGCAAAGCAACCCAAGCATCGCCAACAAACCTGCCCAGCAGACAGCAGGGAATGCAAACAGCTTCTGGCTGCTCCCCTGCACTCCCGTCCTAAGTAAGAGACCCCACGAGGACTGGCTGGGAAATGAGTGCATGACACACGTGAGTGTGCACAGGATTGTGCAAAGCAGTGGGGTTCCATGTTTTGTGTGTGTGTGTGTGTGGATTTGTGCACAGATGGTGTTGCACACATTTGTTTTTGTGAGTGTCCAAAGCAGTGGGGTTGCTCAGGTGTGTGTAGGTCAGTGGGTATGTGTGCAAGGATGAGCATGCACATACATGTGCGTGCACAGGGGTGTGCAGAGTGTTGGAGCTCCGCAAGGACATTGTGGTACCGGTGTGTGCGTGCACTTTGGGAGTGAAAGGAAGGGGTTACGCGTGTGTCTGTGTGTGTGCGCACAGGGCTGCACTAGGGGATGTGGACACGTGAGTGTGTGTGAGCACATGGATAGTGCGTGGACGCGGTGGCACCAATGTGTGCTTGCACAGGGGTGTGCTGAGGAGTTGGGTTGCACAGAGGTGCACACACAGGGATGTTTACTGGTAGGTGTAGGCACATACGTGTTCCCAGGGATGGTCGGCACACGTCTGTGAATGCAATGGAGAGCACAAGGTGCGGTGCGTGAATGTGGGTGATCAAATCAGGCAGAGTGGCGCAGGTGTGTGCGTGTGCACGTGGATGGGCGGAAGGCTGGGGTGCAGGTTGACCTCTGCTGAGGTGAGTGGGGGCTCACGGTGTTGCTCAGAGCCATCTCTTCTCCAGGTTGAGCATTCCCAGCTCCTGCAGCCTCTCCTCATATGGCCCCATTGTGCTCCAGAGCCCTCACCAGCTTTGTGTGCCGGTGTGCTGAGGAGTTGGGTTGCACAGAGGTGCACACACAGGGATGTTTGTGGTAGGTGTAGGCAGCTCTGAGAAAGTTTTTCTGTGCATGTTCCCATCTCTTTTCCATTCCTTTGCCCCTCAGAACAGTTTTCCAGTGGCTCTTGTCCAGTAATTCTTTGTACAGCCTGCGGCTGACTCTCCTGAAGCTCAGGGTCCTGACTTTGCTTTTTGCCAGGCCTGCATTCCTTGAGATGAGGAACTCCAGGAGGGCATGGTCACTACAGCCCTGACCACCTCCAGTCTTAAGCCCTGCTGTGCACCGTGTCCAGTAATGCTTCCCTTCTGCTTGGTGTGCTCAATGCTTGGGCCACACAGTTCTTCTCAGTGCACTCCAGCAGTCTCTCAGACAGCTTGCAGCCAGCCATGCTGATTTCCCAGCCTGTCTGGAATCCCCCATCAAGTTGAGTCAGTGAGCGCGGTGCTTCTGGTAGCTGCAGTAAGCAGGGCCCGTCAACAGACCCTCAGCTGCAGAAGCCCATGATTGGTTCAGTCCCTAATTTGACCCACAAGTTCTCCATGTGATCCTGAC
Organism: Excalfactoria chinensis; assembly: GCF_039878825.1. Classification (NCBI taxonomy): domain Eukaryota; kingdom Metazoa; phylum Chordata; class Aves; order Galliformes; family Phasianidae; genus Excalfactoria; species Excalfactoria chinensis. Next base: position 787,510 of record NW_027315573.1, on the reverse strand, counting down.
TGTTCTTAGTCCTTTGCAGTCAGCTTCTTCATATAGAGGGCAAATCCCTCGCCCTCCTTAATTCCATAGTAACAATCACGTCTGCTTTGTGTCAGGCTTTTGTTTTCTTTTTATTATTATTATTATTAATATTCTTTTCCCATTTACTAGGTAGGAAAGCTACTTTCTGAGCCATTAGAAGAAGAAGTGCAACAGGCAACAATCTTCCTTGCACTGCGCAGTTTGCATGAGTAGCCAAGTGCTCCTCAGGTCATGTGTGCTGCAGAGCTGGCCTTGGTGGCAGGGGCCGTGTCTTCATTTTCCACCTGTCCCGTGGGAACATAAGAAGACTATTCAGAGCAGGAGCTGCAGAGCGAGATGAACGGCATGAGAAGGTAAGGCTGGGAACCAAGGACACCTCCAGAAAAAGAGAAAAATTGAGTCAAGTAAGCTGCGTGATGGCCACGTGATACTGACCATGACTGGAGGGAGAGTGCATGGCTAGGAATGACTGATGGCTGTGGTTGGATGAATGCCTACGTGCGCAGTGAAGGAGAGTTTGTTGGATGTTCTGCGGACATGTGATGGCTGGGAAAGTTAAGAGAGAAAACGTGTCAATGCATAGAAGGGATGTTAGAACCCAGAATTAATCATTTGGGTCATCCACATCTGAGTCCATTCCAGATTGCCGCACTGTCAGAACTTGAGGCCTGGGATTTTCCTTTAGGAGTGCCAACTACCTCTTTTAAATAATAAAAGATATTACTAAACATAACTTCCCTCCTTGTATGGGAATAACATAGGGATGTTTGATATTTCTGTCTTTGCATTCCTTTAGCACCCAGGGCATTGATGCAGCTGCAAGAATCTGCTGTGTTGTCCTCCTTTTTTGCATAAAAGAATGGTAAAATAGCAATCTCTGGGTGAAAAATTGTTAAAGCATTTTACCTTCTTTGCCCCTAGGAAGCAATGGCTTGGAAATGGCAATGTCACCCAGGAACCCGCACGGCAACCCAATATCTCATTTTTTGGGTCTGTGAAAAACCACCACGATGACAAAAACATGTCTGCATTGTTTCCGTGCTGTCAGCGCAGCCCTGAGGAGTGGTGTGGGCATGGCATGGAAGAGAGAAGGCATTTCCCTTCTGATAGGAGAGTGCCTGTTCACATGTTGGTATGTAACCACTCCATGCCCTGCCCCACGTGCTTCTGGATGGGCAGCTCAGCTTTTGTGTCACTCACCCACCTGTGGCAGAGATCAGACTTTCTGCAGGTGTGGGAAATCATCCCACTGCTTTGTGTCTTACAAGGAGTTGAGAAGCTTTTCTTGCTCAAGTCCTACTTCCAAGCTTAACCACCTACAGTGAAGTAGATGTCATTTATCTTGTGTCCTTCAACTCTGTGTCCATCTGTTCCCAAAAGCAAAAGAATTTGGAGGTAACCAGCTACAGTTCAGTGAGTGATTTCAGTGCTAATTCTGATCATTCTTGGAACCAGCTGATTTTAAGTCCTTGCCCTAGTCAAGGGTCCAAATTGCGTGTCAGAAGAAAGCTGGGAAAGTGGTTCTTGCTCATTATTTTTCATTTGCTGCTTCTTTCTTTAGGGTTCCTTTTCAAAAGGAGATTTTGGTGATGGAAGCAGTTGAAGAAGGAACAAAACCAGCTCTTGCCAGGAGTGCTTGAAGTCCCTGTGGAGAGAAGCAAAGAACCTGGGCTTCCTCTGGGATGCTCCCCACCATGTCTCAGGAGGGAGACAGTCACTGTTGCTGTTCCAATTTCTGCTTTGTGTGTGGAAAGGTACGTCTGGGTTTCTTCTGCTTGTTTTCTCTTTTTCTCACTTTTAAGGAGAAGGGGTGGAGCAAGGGGAGACCCACTGGTCATTTGTTACCTCAAGAACAGGATGGATTCTGCATTCACCGTGGAAAACCTGGACTAGTAGCATGGGCGTGTTTCAGGCTGGACTCTTCTTTTCCTGCTTGGGTTCCTTTTGGCTACAGGGAGACAGCTGTCTAAAGGTGTGTTTTCAAAGCCACTCTACAAAACCATGTTTCACTGTTGCAGGTGGTTCAGTGTGCTCTTGCAGCATAGATGCGTTTGCTGTAGAATCTTCATGGTTTCTGTTCCTAGGGGAGGACTGGGAGGAGGTAGTGAGAAGAGCATTCAATGCCTTAGGCGTATCTTTTAGTGGGATATGTTGGCATTAGGTGCCAAAAGTCTGTTCTCCCCAGGTGTAAAAGGACAGTGAGGCTCAGACTCCTTAACCTGCTGGAGCAGGGTGGTAGCAGAGTGTGCAGTACCCTCCTGCAGGCTGCACTTGGTTATGGTCTGCCAGGTCTCTGCTGCCCTGGGTTTCTTCTGAAAAGTTTGTTCTAGCTGCTGGGAGTAGTGAAGGGTGGGCTAGAAGTGGTGGCCAAGAGCTAAGGCTCTGTACAGTAATTTCAGATGGATTTAACAGGGTATCTGAAGAGAGTATTTCCATCAGAATAATCCCAGCACTGTGCAGGTGTCTCAGCTGAGCCCCCTGAGCTGATATGAGCCATAGGAAAGCTAACTGTGCCCGGTGATTATAGCTTATGCTGGTGTTGTGAATATGCTCCCCAATCATTCCTTTAGTTAATTAAGAATGTCTCAGCGCTCTGATATTCCATCTCTGGCAAATCTGGAACCTCTCTGCAAATCTTGGGTGCCCATTCCCACCACCGTTTCTTCCTTTCTCTCTTTAGAAGCAGGGTGATGCGGAAGTGTGGATCTGCCTGGGGGTAGTGAGGCCCTACAGAGGGATCTGGGCAGGCTGGAGAGCTGGGCTGAAGCCAATGGGATGAGGTTTAACAAGACCAAGTGCCGAGTCCTGCACTTTGGCTGCAACAACTCCTGGTGATTAGGAAATAGGACTTCTCAGAAAGGGTGGCCAGGCACTGGAATGGACTGCCCAGGGAGGTGGTGGAGTCACCGACCACGGGGGTGTTCAAGAAATGTTTGGATGTTGTGTTGAGAGATATGATTTAGCTGAGAAGTATTGGTGATGGTTGGACTGGATGATCTTTTAGGTCTTTTCCAACCTTGATAATTCTGTGATTCTATGATTCTGTGAAGGGAGAGTTGGCACAGTTTACTAGAAACCCACAGAATCTCGGTGTGCCTCAGCCCTTTGAGAGTGATTTCTTGGCTGCTGGATTAATGACCTGCCTTCCCTCTTCTCTAGCAGTGATGGGGGGTGTTGGGTTTCACAGAACCACAGAATCACCAAGGTTGGAAAAGACCTACAAGATCATCCAGTCCAACCATCCACCCATCTCCAATAGTTCCCACTGAACCATGTCCCTCAACTCAATGTTTCTCTGTGCTCTCCTCTTGCTCGCTTGAATGAGTGACCTTCCTTTGCTTTAATTCTCTCCACACGTGCACTGCAGTGCAGTAAGATACACAGTGGCCTTTGCTCAGGCATCGTGGTCCTTGGCAGAGAAAAAGGCATCATCTGTAGCAATCGGATCTAAGGGAATAAAAAACCTGACATTTATATTCTGCATAATGCAATGCCTGCAGTGGGGTATCTTAGCTGGTATAATGGGGTGGGGTGTCCTGTCTTCATTCCTTCTTATCTGCATTGAGTTGTCCCTTGGCCAGGAATGCTGGGGACGGCACACGGTGATTCAGCTGCAGCATGGGGCCTGATTAATGTTCCCTGGTAGTCCTTCCCAGCGTGGCACTGCCTGTGCTCCTTCCACCTTGTTCAACGTTGGCACCATTGCTGGCTGCCTGTTTGTTTTGCAGCTTCTCTATCCAATGCAGAGCTCCAGCTGCTACTCCCTGCTGCTCCATCATGTTTTTGTGGGGGCACATACCTCTGCCCCACACTGCTGCCCCCCAAAGTACAGACACCACAGGGTTGCTGCAGGTGATCCACCACCTGCTGAGCCTGCCCAGTGCACAGCCCTCTTGCTGAGGGATGCTGTGAAATACAGGCAGATAGGACAGTCTGAAGTAGGAGGTAGTTTCAATTCTAAGGAGGTGCGGAGTCCATCAGGTGCAGCTGTAAGCAGGAGTTGGGTAAGAGGTGGAGCAGAGAGGCCATGCTGCAGCAGGCAGTACCATGTACCCCATCTCCTTACATTCCCTGTGCGTGCAGATGCAGCTGCTCACCACAGTAGACAGGATACTGAGTGGGCATACAGATTACACTCCCCCTCCCCTTCCCCTCCCCTTGCCCTCCCCTTCCCCTTCCCCTTCCCCTTCCCCTTCCCCTTCCCCTTCCCCTTCCCCTTCCCCTTCCCCTTCCCCTTCCCCTCCCCTCCCCTCCCCTTCCCCCTTTCATTCCGGAGCAGGAATGCTTGCAGAGCTAAGCATGAACTGTAGCTTTCATTGTTGATGATGCAGCTACATTTATTGCACAAGAAAAAGCGGTAATCCAGAAATCAACGTGATGCAATCACATTTTATTCAATGTATTTCAAAATATACCAGGTATTTTATAATTGCCTTTGTACTGTTAGTTATTTCACCAGTTTGCTGCTGCAGATCAGACAGAAACAGCATTTTTGCTAGGCTGCCCGGAATCGGGGCTTTTCCAGAATGCAGCAGGACAGTTGCCTGACTGAACTGTCGTTCGTGGTGCTGATCAGATGTTCTGATGAAGAACTGCTGCAGTGCTTCATACACTACAACAGCTGCAGGGAACAAACAGGCAGACTACAGAGATACCTTAGTAGATTAAAAGAGGACATCAAGGACCAAAGTAAAAGCTAGATAATGTGGAATGGGAAGAAGAATCATGCTGAGCAAAGGTCAGCGGACTGAAACAAAACCTGTCGTTTGCATAACAGTTCAGGGTTACTATTTCAGAATTACCTTATCAGATGCAAGTATGATTAATGTTAATATTTATCCTAATCCAAACGTTTTCTTCTTCCCACAGTACTATACAGAATGAGAATCCTTACTGCAGTATTAGGGATTTCCGGGGCACTGGCTTTACTAAACACCACTTGTTTTTCAATCTTTTCCTAGGCTCACCTGGGCCCCCTGAACGCGTGAGAGTGGATGAAATAACTGATACTACAGCTCAGATCTCCTGGCAAGAAGGCACAGATAATCACAGCCCAGTGACCGCTTACACCGTGCAAGCAAGAACACCTTTTTCAGTTGGCTGGCAGCGAGTTACCACAGGTAAAATGCATTTCTTGTTATAGGTTCTGTTGAAATACTCTTGGTCAGGATACAGCAGGTTCTTAATTCTCTGCTTCTCTATTAAGAGTTCCAGATGTGACTGATGGGAATACATTCACAACCACAGTGGTGGATTTAAATCCTTGGGTTGAATACGAATTTCGTGTAGTTGCCAGTAACAAAATAGGAGGTGGAGAACCTAGTTTACCCTCAGAAAAAGTAAGAACTGAAGAGGCAGGTTAGTGGGTTCTTCTATTTGTCTTTAATACGAGCATCTTGAATATATTATAACAAAAAAATCAAGTATTTGGCTCATTTCAATTAAGCTTGGAATTTGCATCAAATGTAAAAGTCAAATGTAACTAGTTGGTTAGTATTTGTGTTCAGCTTTAGGACAATTTATGCCCACATACTATATCCAAATATATTTCAGCTGTATTTAGCATGGCAAAGTCTCTGTTCAGTCAGTGCTGCACAGTCTGAAGCTGTAAATGGCTGGGGAAGAGGTGAGTTTTGACAATTTCCTCTTCCTGGTGTTTGCTCAGTGTACACCTTCCACAGTACCAGCATGTAGCTCAGAATGCACTGATTGAAATACCAGGTGTTAATGGGGATAAGGCTGTTGCCCAGCACACCTGGGTAAGTGAGCCCTGTTGAAAACTTGAAGCATGACACTGATTTTTAGATGCTCAGTAAACATTGAAAGCAGAGCACATACAGGGTTCCATTTGTGAGGTTCTGCAAATGCTCCAATGCGTGTTTGCCCCACGCTGGTTCTAAAGCACTCATCTCAATTTGCAAAAGAAATAGGAAAACTGGAGAGTCAGCTCCAGAGAATGAGGTTAACTTGTGATATCATCTCCTCTATTTACACGGTGTCGACAGCTGCATGTTTCTGTTTCACAGCTCCTGAAATTCCCCCAGCTGAAGTCAGTGGGGGAGGCGGCAGCAGGTCTGAACTGGTCATAACATGGGATGTAAGTTTTCTGGCAAGCAATTTTCTTCAGAGAATGGTTGTTTTCATTGAAATGCTTCTTTAAAGACAAATTTTCCAGGCTGCAGCAGCTTCTCATCTAGGATGTGTATGTGCTCGGTAACACTCTGTAATGTGAGCTATGCACGTTTGCCTTCCCACTTTCACTTGCTACTGTTTGACTGCAATCAGTAAGAAATTCAGTTAGCTTGTCTAAGATGATTACTTTTCTCTCAAACAGCGTCAAGGTAAAAGGGGACAGGGAGGGATGGGAAAAGGAAGGGCTGATTGTTGCTCAGAGGTTGAGCCAAAGTGCAACTTTACAGGTTGTCCTTTCCTACCATTAACTCAGGATGCCTGAGCTAAAGGATCAGATACTACTTCAAATGATGTATCCTATTTTTAATGAGTTATAAGATGTTACCATGCTACTTCTTACTGATATTAGCTCCATGTTGTTACTTAATCAAATCACATTGGGGGAAGGTGCAGACGCTGTACAAAGGTAGTACTGAATTCTCTGATATTATTTATGTACTATGAAATGTGACCAGAAATTGAAAAAATATGTTTCCTGAAGTGTCTTAAGGCGGTGTACTTAACTGGAGAACAAGAAACGTGTTTGGGAGCTGCTCTTTAAGAGATGTGCGGATAGTTTCAAATGAAAGCATTTCACTCTACGGTACCAGAGTTTACTTGTTGATGCAGTGATCCCAAATGCAGACCAGAAACAGTTTGCAGCTGCATGCAATACATTCACAGCAGTGATGCTTTGCTCCTTCCAAGCTTTTCCAGTGCAGTATGTAACATCACGGGCTTCTGTTGCTGGTTGCTTTTCTCACAGCCCATCCCTGAGGAGTTACAAAATGGAGAAGGATTTGGAGATGTGGTCGCTTTTCGCCCCTTTGGCACCACAACGTGGATACAGACTGTAGTCACCTCTCCTGACACACCCAGATGTGTCTTTAGGAATGAAAGCATCTTGCCGTTCTCACTATATGAAGTCAAAGTTGGTGTCTATAACAATAAAGGAGAAGGGCCTTTCAGTTCAATAACCGCCGTTTTTTCAGCTGAAGAAGGTATGTGATTTTCTGCATATGTTTAATATGAGATGTTTTATCAAATAATATGGCAACAGCTGATATAACTGAGGTCAACTTGAACATGAACATATTTATTTGCACCATCACCTACGCTGCTCATCTCTCCAGTGCTGATTTCCAATTGCAGAGCCTGCCGTTGCCCCCTCTGGTGTGTCTGTGACAAGCCTGTCCTCCTCTGTCATCGAAGTCTCCTGGAAAGCCATTCCCTGGAAGATGAGCAGTGGAAGACTACTGGGTTATGAGGTAACGTCATTTAAAATGCTTCTCCTGTTTTAAAGGGCTGCGATCCAGGATGTCTTCACACGCATCGCTTGTGCCAGACAGCCTGGTTCCTGACCTTTCTTCTGGGCTGTGGGTCTGAGCCAACACTGAGTGCAGTGCAGGCCAGGCTCTGGGGAGCATGTTCAGCCAGCCTGAGCCTTCTGCCCAGTACTTCTCCATTTCTGCCACTATTCAGAAGTCAAGATTCTGTTTAGTATAGGTATAGTCTTTTTTTTTGGGGGGGGTTGTTGTTTGTTGTTTGAAAATCAAAGCAAACAGCTATTAGTGCAGAGTATTAGCCTCTAGTAATGCTTAGTTTATAGAAGGTTACCATCCATCCAGGCTTTTTCTCTGCACCACCTTCACCCAGAAAATGAATGTTTTCTTCCATATATCTCTGAAATGGAACTAAGAATGAAACTGTTTTGCTTCCTGTGCTGAGTGCTGTGTCTATCAGTATTATCAAACTGACTTTTGTTTCCAGAATTGCACCTATTTTGGGAGCTACATTTTTCAGACTCTAACTTGTTTCCTTTGTAGATGAAGCGGTGATTCTCCTCTGGTTGTAATTCTTTAATTTAAGCAACATCTAATATTTCAGTTTTGCTTTTTCTGCAGTCAAAAGGGCAGCAAGCATAAAAGGCAGATGGATGAGCAAATTGTGTTGAAACAGCGTATATATTTTGGAAACTTGAATGTATTTCTACTTTTTCAGCTGACAGATACGCACCTGAAGGAGACAAACACAATGCTGCTGTATGGAATTGAACGTTTATCCAACATTTTAAGTAGCTCTGTTCTATATCTACTAGGTTAGGTACTGGAATAATGGAGGAAAAGAAGAATCTTCAAACAGAGTTAAAGCTGCTGGGAATGAAACATCAATAAGAATAACAGGTTTGAAGAGCAATTTAGCATACTACACAGCTGTCCGTGCCTACAACAGTGCTGGAGCAGGTCCCTTCAGTGCCACAGTGAATGCTACCACAAAAAGGACACGTAAGTATCACAGCTATGAAGTGGGGAGAGGCATAATGGTGTGTTAGCATTTGCAGGCAGATGAAGAATAGACGCATTAGTGGGAATCACGATGCACATAAGTGACCTAAATCTTCATACAGAATAGAAGAGCTGGGCAACTAAGTCAAGCACAGATCCTCAAGTTTTTACCCTCTGCTACTTTAGCACAATGAGTACATAAACTCGAGCATACCGGCAGAGCTGAGGTAAGATCATTTCTGCATAAAAACTTGATTATTCTTTTAGTGACTTAATGAATGTAAAAAGAAAGAATTCTGTTAGTTGGAAAGAAGAGCAGTGACTTATTGCAGGGCTTTTTAACATCCTGAACAACATTTTTTATTGCAGGGTTTTATAACATCCTGAAGTTCTCCAGGGCACAGCATTTGAATGATCCTCACACAATTCATGCAAAATAATCATTCACATCCATTGTTCTCCCTTAATCAAGTAACACAAGAGGCCCCTTTCCTATTAAAAAGGAGACATTAAGCTGGAGAACAGATTGTCAAAGACTGCACTAATTTTTCTACAAATGAAAAGTATATTCAATGTGTTCTTGCCTTGTGATACAACTCAAAATCAGGGTAATCAGTTTTGAAGTATTTCTTCCAGATTCACAAGAATGCAGCACTAAAAATGCATGAAAGGTCAAACTGCCTGGAACAGTCATTAATGTCCTTCTGCTGAAAGGAGCTGTATCATCAATATTATGAAAGTGTAATCTCACAATAACTTCATACACATAAACAAGCGTTGCTCACTCGCACTGAGGACTGATCCAACTCTGACTGATATTTATTGGCATTTAAATACATTATACATACAGTTACCATGAAGCACGTCAAGGAGAAGTTTTCTAGATTATTCTTACTTAGCCTTTACTACAAAAAACTGCAGTTAATTGTGGAGGTTTCACATCAGTTTACAAGGTGAGATGTTATTACTTAGTATTCAGAAGGTCTTATAACAAACTGTTCTGTCTCATCAGTAAATAAGAGAAATATTAGTGTGTATGACTAACTTTAAGCATCTGATGAGCCCTAGAGAAATCGGTGCAGCTATTTGCACACTTTGCACTGGACATAATGGTTTGGTATTAGCTATTACAAACTTGAACCTTATTGGAGATGTGGGTAGCTGAAGCAAAGTAGAGCCTTTTCCGTCAGTTCTGTAAGTCTGTTCTATAGTTTCTGTGTAAGTTTCTATACAGTTTCTATATAATTATTCTCCATTCTTTTAGATGACATTTGTAGTTATGGATTTAAGAGAGTGACTCATTTCTCTCAAATTCAGCTTTAATATCTGAGTGTGTAAACTATCTGTATCTGCTCTAATACTCAAATCTCAGGAGAAAAACAAACTCCTCTTGCATTTACAGAAATTAGCTATGAGTGCATCAGGTTGAATCCTATTTAGTATAGAACAAGACAAACACTGCAAAAGAACAGATCTTAGAATAGTTGTTTGACTTCAGTTATTTTATATCTTGGCCTCACATTTTGTGTCCACACAGTGCTGTGCTCTATAATCAGGTGCTTTATGATCTGACTGCTAATGGAGCTATGTATGCAAATTAGCTTAAAAATAAAGGGAATGGGAAAAAAACAAAACAACCAGAAAGCCACAAGCGTGAGTGCAGGCACAGGGCTGTGAAAGCACTGTTAGGTGTTAATAGTGGATACGTTCAGCATCAAAGCTTGGAGCGGTCCACCTAAGCAGCAATAGCCTCCACTAGGTGACAGCAACAGTAAATTGTTTCCCTTAATGCGTTTAGAAATATTTTAATAGCTCAGTGGTTTGTTGCATGATCCACTTTCTGGGAAGTCAACTTGAAGCATCTGAACAGGTTTGTATTTTACCCTTCCATTGAGGTGTACAGCCAGAAGCACAGCACTCCCTCTGAAAACAAGTCTCAGGTTGTTAATGAACACCACCAGAAAAACACCCCCAAAAACCAATAGGCTTGCTTAGCTAAAAGCTCATTAATTGTTCCAGCTGCAGCTCCTGAAACCATACAGACTGCATTTCCAAATCATGCCTCCAGTTAACAGAACAAAAACATCTTGTCGCCTGTTTTTGTATTTCAGCCATGTTGAAGTCAATCAGAGGTCTGAATATTCACTAAACCTGTTTATTGCGAAGTATTTACTTATTCTTCAAAACATACTACAAATAGGAACTGTCTGTTATCATCACTGGTTTCATTAGAGTATGTTCTAATTGATCACCCGTGTCCTAAGAAATACGCTTTTGTTTGACTGCACTTAATGAAACACCATCAACAGATAATGCAACTTCAGAAATAACATTTATTTGCTATTCTGTTTTTCTTTCATTCTGTTTTTCCAATTTAGTCTCTGAACCATAAAGTGTACAAATGACGAGGCCGTATTTGACTTGCTTTTACATCCGACACATAATGACAATCAATTACCTGACCTGTTATTTCCTACTGTAGAATAAATCACTAATGCCAATTAAATTAAAGTCGTGCTTTTATTATGTATTCAAAGCTCCCAGCCAACCACCAGGAAACGTTGTGTGGAACGTTACTGACTCCAGAGTAATCCTCAACTGGGAAGAAGTGAGAGCCATGGAGAACGAGTCTGAGGTGACTGGGTACAAGGTGAGCAGAAAAAGGGCAACTACAGAGGAATCAGAAAGCACTGCTCCCTTCCTTACTTCATCTACTTGCATCCTCTGTCTCACTTTTGTAATTAAAATCATATTCAAACTGTGTCTCACAAACCGCAGTCCTTTCACCATTCATGGTACACTGATGCTTTCTCTTGCTGGCTAAGTAGATTTTTTAGTACCAGGCATGAAATTGATATTCTTCAACCTTTTTCTTCTTACTTCTGTGGGACTTGCTCCCTCTCTTCTTAGCTGCATCTATTCCAGAGCTGATCAGTGCACAAACATACAAGTATTTAAATACATCATTTATACTTATGAGAATTGTTGAGGATGTTCTTGATCAGTGGACAGCTGGACCTCATGTGACACTTAAAGGTATACAAATGTATGTGAAGATGTGACTGCATTGTTCTGGGATGCACCGGAAAGAAACGAATGCTGAAAGCTTACCTGGTTTCACAGGAGGAAGCCAAACAAAAGGAATCCAGTGTACAGTTCCAAACTGCATACTTTGTCTCCCACAACATTCTCAGGTTTCTCTACTGAAAACATACCAATAAGCTGAATTTTGATAATGCTGGTTAATTTTACCCAAGTAAAAGCATTTAGGGCTGTCATTTTTTTATCCCCAGAAGCAAGGGCACTACAGGTAACAGAACGCTGGTTTGTCAAGCAGAATATCCAACAAATGACATTGAAAGCAGCAGAGCAGCCGCAGCATGGGTGTTGTGGAGGGCAGCCAGATGGTTGTGTCCCTCAGAGCTTGTTTCAGCACAGCATGGCATTAGGGAGCATGGCCCGAGGGTGGCAGCGTGTAGCACACAGCCAAGAGGCCACTGTCATGTAGATGGATTCTGGGTGAGGATCCTGGACTGGTGATGGACCATCATGCATTTCTTAACATCCATTACTATTGCCATTATAGTTTCATATTGCATTGGGAAAGCCCTGACTTACCTGCTTGTCAAGTTTGCAGAGCTCTGCCAGGTGCGTGCGCTGGATGTCAAACCAGAAGAGAAGCTGATGTTGCTCTTGCTCGTATCCCTAGAACAGGACATTTTCTGTAGTTAACAGTAATGACAGAGTAATTTAATTAGCACTTGTGGAACATCTTCCAACACAGTCCCATCATTTTCTCATTCTGACTAGTTCTCTCCTTCCCCATATTATGCATTGGCAACATCAGTTGATCTAGAGATAACGACAGACTCCAAACTGTGGGGTAATCTATGAAGCAGTGACGACTCTCAGCAGACAGCAGAACGTCCTGTCACACATCCTGCCATTTCAGATTAAAGTCAGGTGAAATACTTTCATTCATGTTCACGTCTTTCACTACTCCCTTAGGTACTGAATGTAATTGTGCCCTGTCATATTAAACAACAATTAGACCTTTTCTCTCATCATGCTTTCCTAAGGCCAAAACCTCTTATCCAAGAAACATGAATAAAAACTGAAGGCCAAAGCCTGCTGGGAGAAATACTGCACTACAGATTTTCAAAAGATGCTGTTTGCTTTTGTTGCAGGTTCTGTACAGGACGAGCGGTCAGAACAACATGAATGTGCTGAACACAGACAAAACAACAGCTGAACTTCTGCTCCAGTTTAATGAAGATTACATTATAGAAGTAAGAGCAACAACTGAAGGTGGAGATGGCACTAGCGGTGATCAGATCCTGATTCCCAGATTAGCCAGTACGTTGAAGCTGAACTGCTGCTGTTTTGTCTTGTTTATGTTCAGTCCTCAACCACTATCAGAACCTTCATTGTACCAAACCAGTACAGCAGCACATCTCTACCTTTGCATGGTGCTGCATTATTAAACGTGCAGTTGACACTAGGCAGGTGTCACAGGTTATCTTTACAGGAATTGATAGGAGAACAAAAATTAAAGCGTGTATGTAGTATGGTAATAAGGTATTAAAAGGAAAAGCAATTAACAGTCTTCCTGCCCTTTCGCATGACAAACTTCATTCTACTGAACTGGCAAATTACCATGTAAATTGGGATTAAGAAACATTTTTACTTCTTTTTTTGTTATAGTTGTCTTGACAGTAAAGACCATCAGTATAGCTTAAATGTTTTGCAGTACATTTCTGTAGCTTAAAAATACACTCCTATTTATAAGTTTTCATTGTTTATCAAATACAAAAACCAACAGTAGGTTTTTTTGCATAGTATGAAGTAAGAGCAATGATTTGACACAGCTGACAGTTGTGCTTTCATTTAATCCTGACCTTTTCCATCTGTCTCAGGTATGGATGCAAGAGGCTCTGGTCCATCAACCTTGAATATCTTCAGTCTATCCAGCATCTTACCAACAGTGTTTACCTTCTCTCTTAATTCAGTGTTGTGATGATGCATTTTCGTTTGCTAGGAGAAACAAATGATCAATCAGTTATTACAGAAAAGTGCTTTTTTGTTGTTGTTTTTTAACAAACAAACTGCAGTGGTTAATGCATGTTTTTCTTCTGATGTGCTTTTAAATTCTTTATATTTCACTGTAGGTTGAATTAAAAATATCATGTAAAGTTTAGCAAATCCTTTAGAAAGGAGTCTGAAATGCCTTAATACTTGAACCAAAGGAGTTTACATATTATGTACTTCAGCTACAGTGTAAGAGTTGAAAACAATGGCACTGTGATCAACTACAAGGAAGAGCTCAGCTCTATGAAAAACTCAGTTTTTATAGCGACAGTGAATTGCTTTGAGTATATTTTACAGTATGATGATAACATCATTGTATGTACAAAAGCTGAGAACAGAGCGTGCAGTTTCAATCACAATGGAAAACATCAACTACTTGGCAGTACTTTCAGACAGTGCCATTGGCTCGCTGCCCTTTATAGAAGTTATTCTGAATCTAACAAGAAATCAAAGCTACAAGTTAGAAAAGTCACACTATTAATGTTAGTTTTGCACAGTCCACATTGGGGTGTCTGAGATGCAGGGCTTCCACTACTTCTAAGACATGAACTCACAGCCACGTTTCAAAGAAGGCTCTCTTTTATCCCAGCGTACATCTGTGTGCTCTTTCCAGCACTTGACCCTCCTCTTAATCGCCTCTCAGGTAATTTCCTGACATCCTTACCTTATATTCAGTACATAACCGAGTTCTCCCACCTTCGGGATCACTCCTATTGCCCTTCTCTGCACTCCTGTCAGTGTGTTTCACTAACACAAGTGCCCATTTGCAAGCATTGCTGAAATGCAGTTGCACCATGGCCTTATGAAGAGGAACTGTTACCACCTTCCTGCCTGGTGATGTGGTGCTTCCAGATATGCAGCCCCAAATGATCTTCTTGTCTGCTGCACCACATGCGCTGTAAATTCAATAACACATTCATAATTCTCTTTCCAACTGCTCTTTAACCAGTTCAGACTATTTCACTTGGTCCAGCGCTCTAATACACCCCATTACTATCATATAATTCTAGCAAATTTATGGCAATGCTATAGTTTAGCATTTTAAAAATACATCAAGGTTCTCAAGCTTGCTACAGTGAAATCTATGCTTGCTTTCATAGCAATACCTTAAACCTGGTATCCCCGACTGTCACCGTTGCGAATTTAGACCAGTCAGCCTTTTAGACATATCCACAGTACAGCAAGTGTTCATGTGACATAAGGCATATCTTAAAGACCTTTATTTTTATCTCACAAAGTTATTACAGCACACAAATATGAAGAACCAGGACTAATAGTATCACAACACGATAGAAATACTTTGATTTGCATTCAAATAGATTAGCATCACATCCAGACGAAAATAGTGCTAGCTGTTGAAGTAAGCAAGATCTGTATATACTGTAAATATATAGTTATAAATGGCTAGTTGCTTTTCAATGTGGCTAACCAGTGATGTTTTCAGACACTTGCAAATAGGGGGGAGGGCGGGAGATGGAAAACAGGGGTTACTAGTAAGTGCATCGTTCTGTTTCCTGCAACAAAGGGTGAATCTTTCTATTCTTGTTTCACAGAATTCCAGCCCACGTTCCTGTATTGCCATTTTCATGCTATTGCAGTGTACTATTTAATTTCTAGTTCTATATCTCCATGAGATACGTACTGAGTACCTTGTTTCATATTGAAAAGTTGAAAATTTCTCCTAAAACTTCCAGCTGTGTGTGTATCCTATGGTTATCTGTATGCATTTTTCTATTCTAATAAAATACTTATTACATAGAGGGATACAAGACTATTTCAGATCTTAGTGTGTGTCCTTATTATGCACTTGCACGTGGGGATTCACTGCACCTAAAGTCCTTGTCTGTGTTCCTCAGAACATTCCTGCTACTTGATGCTTCGTGCCAGATTCCTTCTCAGCAGTTCTGCTGCCATAAGGTTAAAATCCTTACCTGTATGCCCTGCTCCTACAGAAAGGAAGGCAGGAGGAAGAGGAGGAGTAAGGGCTACAGCTGCTGAGCACTGCCTCTGCCCATAGTTCTGCAGCCTGGCAGATGAAAACCCACCTCACTTTCCTTGGCTTGGTTTCCTGTCTACCCAATTAGGCTGCTTCCTCTCCTCCAAGATGAAATAGAATGTCATTATATTAAAGAAGAGTTGGCTCTTTTAAATAATTTACTTAGTATATCGCTATTTATCATTAAGTTGCATGGTGCGTTTTCCCCTGCAAATTGCCTATTCCTCACATACTGCAGTTTCTCATCAAGCTGGTGACTTTCTTGCACTAAAACCCACTCAGTGGGAACACGAGCAGAACAGAAACCATATTTTACGCTTTCAAAGCATGAAGTACCTGGCTTCTACCTAACCTACGTGAAAGGAGCTGATCCAGATGCTGCAGTAAGGGCTAATAATTATCCCAACATGCTGATCAGTGTAGATGCAATAGCCAAGACCAAAACCATTTGTCATGAGTAACGCATGGTTTCTTTTCCAGATCACTGTAGCTAGACACATGGCCTTGCTCTGTATTTCATCCTGTATTCACATTAGCCTTCCTTTAAGATGACCTCTGTTCCTAATCTCATTTCAGTTCAGTTAATTTCTAATTGTGGTCATAAGACTGACCTAATGCTCCAGGGAGAGTCAGAAAAAAAAAGTAATTACTGGGAAAATATTGAAGGAAAACATAAAGAGTCATTAAGAGAGGACACGAGTTCCCACAGCCAGCCTACCTCGATGACTGCTCCAGAGCAGTTTCTGTCGCTCAACAAGTTCAGGAATTCAGTCCTGGGGAAAAAACAAAAGAAAAAGCCAAGCAATCAGATTGAACAGTAATGAAAAACATGAGTAACATCACTTGTATGAGGCCAGGTTTGCAGTGTTGGGACCTCGAACCAAGCTTACTAATAGTCCTGGTGCAACGTCAAGGCTCACTGGAGACTTTCAAGCAGCCCTGTGGAAACTGTCAGTTGGGTGCTGTTAGCGGAACCATGGGGGGTATTCTGGACAACAAGACGTTGTGAGAAGGAGAAAGAATACAAGTTTCTTGCTACTAGCTTAAATGAATACATGCACCACAGAAAAGGGACCAACTCAGCTTAAGGTGCTACCAGCTGTACCTGGTGTCCTCCAGCAGCAGGAACCACTTTCATTTGGGAGCCCTTACGGGGACAAGGTGAGCACCGGGGTTTGGAATTTGGAGCCTTGGGGCCATCAGGATTATTTGTCGGGTTGTTTTAGGATCGGGTTCACTCACCTCAGTTCCCCACCTTGCACCACTCTTCCCCCAGGAGTTGCTCTCTAACTGGCTTCTTGCACCATCCACAAGTAATTTGTTGGGTGTTTTTTTTCCTTCCTTGTTGGCACACATTTCTGCAAGGGGAATTGACTCTTGTGACTCTGTTTCTCAGACGTAGCTGTTCTGTGAATCAAACAAGCCTTCTCTGGGCAGTTTACTCTGTCAGATATGTTGTGAACAGGCAGAATCCCCTCTGAATACAAAATGAGTCAAAAACTAATATCACTTTAGCCCCAAGAAATATTGGAGATCTCCATTTCCTACTTAATTTGCCTTTCACTGGTGGATTGCAGACATGGGCAGTGCTTGTCAGGTTATATATGTTATATCTTAATAACGGGCAATAAAGCAAGCTGTCCTGCATGAGGGAATGCCTGGGGCTAATGCTTCCTCAGGGCTGGAAAACAAGGATTGTGAGGAGCCCTCCTGAATAAGTCAAAGGTCCAGATCAGCTCCTCATCTGTGATTGCAAATTTAGGCAGCAGTCTACTAATAGGACTGATGACACAATGTACAAATTGATCTGGAGTTGATCTATGGCAGAACTATAATAAAAATGAGGTGTTTCTCAAGAATTCTCTTTTTAGGCAGCTCTGGTAAACTCAGAATAATGGGAAGTTCAATACATGTATTGATATTTATTCTAACGACTTCATCGTCTGTCCTTACGGATGCACTGAAACCAAACACAGAAATGCTTCAATATCAAACACCCGCTTCTGCCTGCCCTCAGCAGGAGCAAAGCTATCAGTTCTGCAGCTAATTAGCTATCGTCTATAAAGCAATGGGAAGGGCCACGCTTTAATTTAGACCCATCTGGTAAAGGCTTTCTTGAAATGATGAGACTTACTTCATATTTTGCATCTATCGGAGCCAGAGGTTTCCCAGAGGAAGCCATCTATCACTGATAACAGCTGCCAGTCCTCACGATGATCAGTAATAGTTCTTAATGACACACCAAAGGATCAGGATGCAGTGACTGTCACCTGCCTCAGGGACACCATGGGCAAATCTGAAGAAAAGCCCACGTGCTGAGACAAGGAGCGAGGTAGAGTCCTACAGGTCAGAGCCCTTCTTTGCTCCCACTGCTGCCCACAAGCACCTGAGCTCCCGGCTCTGTATCTGAGTGAAAGCTGAAAGCTAACAGTGTGCTGATCAGGCCCTGTCACACACACCGCATGGTCACAACCACAATTTCAAGGCTAAATTGCTGCAAGCTGCACTTCTCCAAAGCTCTGAGGAGTCTCAGACTACAGCACGACTTGGATCTGATTTTTCCTCCTCTTCTATGGGGCTTCAGTTCATTTCCGAAGTGCTGCCTGCTCTATTCTCTGGCTACAGAGCAGCTGAAGTGCAGTCAAACATGTCCTGCTGCTTCTAAAGCAGCTTCTGTCTCACTGCTCTTATCTGGGCAGCACAGGGCTGGGTCCTGCTTCTAAGGAGAAAAACAGCTTACATCACTTATGATGCCTCACATTGTCAAAATAACCAGACAAGCTTAAAATACAAGCTGACACTGCTAGGAACCATGTGCTTAAAATGCTGAATTATGTGGTAGTGGCACAGAATTGGAAAAACTTGAAATTATAAGAGAATAAAAATGCAAGAGATCAGAGAAATGTCAAACCTTTTCTGTATTTCACCCATCCATGACACACCGTACATTGCTGTAAAGACAGAGGATGACCATGGCCAGGAAGCCCCAACAAGTGCCAACCCAACACTGCTGCAGGACTGGTGGTATAGCACAGGAACATGGATAAGCTGTAGGGAACCAAATCACCAGGCAGCTGCTCCTCATGGGCACCACAGACATTTCTCACCGGTGATGTGAATAAAAGCATTTGGGTCTGATTCCCTTCACATGCAGGACACCTAACGTTGCATTAGCACGGAGCTTACACACAGAGAAAAGAGATGCCAAGAGGCCCTGGAGCATCACTGCTCTCAGAGGAAAATCCTACAGTGAAAACTTCAGGATCTACTCGCTCACATGGATGAGGATCACTGTACAAGATACATGCCCAGAATACCAAAGGAGTGATGGGCTGTTTTCTACACACCAGAGAAGATGCTGAATGCCAAGTTTCTGATGGCCATCATGCATTTCAGAAATTAAAATACAGGCTTGTTTTTTTTATCCACATCAGCTGGGTTTCTGCCTGTGGGAACCTTTCTCTTAGAGAGGCTCCTTTCATGGAAACAGCAGGGCAGTGTGTGGTAACAGCATGAAATGAGGGATCTCGAAATGCAGAGATGCTCTGCAGAAAGCACCACATTTGCATTTTAAGCTACATCTATTCCGTGAATGCACAGACATATGAAAGCAACCCTGGACTCCTAGTTAGCAGCAGATCTTTTTGTTCAAGGTCGTGCATGCTTGGAGCATTTGCAGAGAGCAGCGCCGCTCAGCTCTCCCAGGAAGCACAGCACTGTGCTGCCTTGTGCCGGGTTGTGTCCTGCTGCAGTGAGCAGTGGCCCAGCACACCGGGATGTTGTGAGATACAGTGCTCTGATAGTGCTGCCCTCGGCAAGGGCTCTGACACGTGTCAAAGCTACAAGGGCTGAGTGAGCCTTTCTAGTCATGTAGATGCAGCACGAGTGATAAGCAACTGAACAAAAGCCACCGTCCTTCTCACAAAACTAAATTCCGGTAGGAAATCTGAGACACCTAAACTCAATTTGAACCTTGTCCACTTTCAGAAGTCAGACTTACTTTACAGCAGGCTGCTCGGGAATTGCTGAGCATCGCAAGGTTCTCCCCAACATCTCTGAACTGCCCAGAATTCCACTTATTTCCTTCAGCAGCCTGGAGAAGAGGGAGAAAAAGAAACAAGTTACAACCCTTGTCAGCTCCCCAGTGAGATGCAGTGATGCAGCAGTGTGTGAGCCTTCAGGAAAGGGGCGGACTGTGTGCTGGATTTATTGACACAAACGTTGGTCTCAGTTATTGACTTTCTGATGCAAAAGACACTGGCAGAAAAATTATATGTATGCAGAATGGATAAGAGCTGAGGGTTTGCTTTAGCCTGTCAATATATACAGGACTTGAATGAGCATTGGTTTGTTTAGGGTTTGTGATTAAATTGATATGGCTTATGCCTAATTATACCACTGATATAGACTGGCAATTAAGTGGCAGTAAGGAAGCAGAAGCTAACATTTCCAGTCACCTGCCACGCACTGGGGAGCCAGCAGAGAAGGACCCTGAAGGGTGATTTAAGGAAACGCTACAGAGGTTATTTCTGCAGTTCACTGACATCACAAGAGGCCTCATCTCCTCCAACGCTGGATCGTGAATCCTAAGGCCACGAGGCAGAGGGCAGATGGAGAGGGAACAGCTCTGCTCCCACATGCCAGTGACAGGTACCAGTGCTGTGCACAGAGGCACTGAACACCTGGGCTTCCAGCACAGCAGCACCCAGCGGGACTCAGCCTGTTTCTAGATTCCTTCCTTCCCCTCCCTCCTCCTCCTCCTCCTCTCACGACACAGTTTCTCCCAGAAGTGGAGCAAAGTGCCTGACCTCTGAAGAATATTCTGTTGAAGACGGGCTTGGCTTGCTCAAAAATCCCAGGCGTGCTCACTCAGCAATTTGTTCGGGGGTGAGCTCAGGTCTGACAGCAGCAGCTGGCAGGTGCACAGCCCGTGCCACCAAGCCAGACTTGCTTTTCCAAAAGCTCAGCAATGCAGAGTATCCACCCGGGGTTCTAGAAGACTCGGCTTCTGGCCCCGATTCCCTTGCACGAATGCATTCCTGCCTTGCTCTACTGCCTTCACAAAAAGCTGACGCTGTTTAGGCCCCTGGTGTGCTGAAACCACTACCCACCCTATAGAAGAATGCAACTAAATTGCTTGGAGTTTGGGTTCCTTATAGCTGTTTCTGGTCTGTAACTCAGTAAAGCCCACTGCACTTCTGCCATATAGTACAGGACCATGCTCAGGGTAAGGCCATATGCTAAGAGGGAGAGAGGAACAGGAAAAGGGATCCTCCTTTCCCTCAATAAACCCATACCTGGCTATCGTGCTGGCTTACAACATCCAATGCTGCTTTGCACCCCTTGGCATCACCTCTCACCTGGTCCTTGGGCTGACCATAGAGCTGGTACCAGCCTGGTACTTAACAAGGAGGAAAATGCTGCTGATGGGCATGGTCGAACTTCCCCAGCAATCCCTCCCTTCCCAGCTATATCCCTCTGTGATTGCTGTGCTAAGTTCCCCAAGTGCTACTGCTCCCTTTAGGGTGCAGAGCAGAAGTTACACAAAGCAGAAGCATCCCTGTGTGCAAGTCAAAAATCATTTGACGTACAGCACGGAACTGTTTGTAGCTCGTAGTGGCTGAAATGCGGTTATATAAAATCACAGCTAGTATAAAGAAATTTGAAATAGAGGCAAAAATATAATGGCTACAAAATGGAAATATTACATATTACTTTTAAACTCATTATTTGATGAGAAATGTAGTCTCGTGGTATTTAATCAATTAACTATGTCAGGACTTAGCACATCTGTTAAAATTTTGCATGGTCAAGATAACAAAGAAAGGCTTTGAATGATTCTCACCTTCGGTACATGCACTGTGGCTGCTCAGGCTCTCCAGCACAAACAGCTCTGTGTCCTGCAGCACACCAGCAGCACGGCCAGGGGCAGAGCAAAGTGAAGGGAGGAGAGACGAGATGCGATACGCCACAGGGTCAGTATACTGAGGAGTACAGGAGTCACTGCCGTTAGCAAAGATCGTAACATGGGCAATGTGAGCTTGTACTAGAGGCTGCAAGAGAGGTAGGTAGGCGATGCCTGCATCTTGATATAAAGCAAAAGGAATGATTCTTATAATCTATGGACAGCTTGGATGAGGGCTCCACATTTGTTATCCACATTTAAAACTCAGTTAGTTTACACATAACATTCAAAAATGTAAAGGCAAGACAGAGGTAGAGTGGAAATA
Source organism: Excalfactoria chinensis (assembly GCF_039878825.1). Classification (NCBI taxonomy): domain Eukaryota; kingdom Metazoa; phylum Chordata; class Aves; order Galliformes; family Phasianidae; genus Excalfactoria; species Excalfactoria chinensis. The sequence goes on along the minus strand of NW_027315573.1, from coordinate 765,719 downwards.
CTTGTCGTTTGTTACTCCAGTTAAAGAAGGTGACTTGAGAAAGGAAGGGCAATGCTATTTCCAAATGTACAGCTGTTAATGGTCTCAAAAATGGATGCACTCAAATAAATAACAAATAATGAAGATGCATTACAGAAAAGTCTGGCTTAACAAACATGCAAGACAACTGTATGGATCAGAAATCCTTGCCCAGAACATACAACGCCTTTACAGGGTCACAAAGTTGGAAAAAGTCCATACTGACCTCCTTTGCTTTTCTCTGCAGCAGGCAATGGGGAACACAGGGCCAGCCCAGCCACCAGGAGGGCTGTTCAGTGCCACCCACCCTTCCCAACCCCACATAAGTGTGGATGAGCACACAAAGAAGTGAAGGCCGATGCACACTGTGTCCGTGTGCAGGCGTGCCCTGCTACGTGCAGTAACGCATGGGCTGACAATTACCAAGCAGGTGTTTAAAAGGCATCTGTGAGCAGTCCTGCTGTAGTCTAATTAGTGCTCTAATACATATTACAGTGCAGAGTCATCATTATTTCCTCTTCATTAGCTGCTGATATATAATGCATCTTACGAAATCTTATATCCATTTTCTTTTTTTTTTTTTTAATAAAAGAAAACCAAGACTTTATTTCTACCATTAACATAACAAAGGCAAAAGGAATATGATTAATGCATGCCATCTAAACTGTGTGCATTAAACATGAAAAAAACAATGCACCATCTCAGCCTATGTGCATTCACAAACCTTAAAATACACTTGTCAATGTTAACACTTGCACCCAAACAAAATGGTCCTTTAGAAAGAAACGACTGACTTGCGGAATCAAACTCTATAATCCAGAGATGGGTTATAAAGCAGGTATGTTTGTTTCAGCGCTGGGTGCAAGGGGGATAGCTCCTCCAAACTTGCACACCAACTGGTAAAACCGTGATACAGATATAGGTACACCTCATGCATAGTCAATGATGTCCCGTAATTCTGATACATATTCTTTATCATGTAGACCCCCTCTTGTTATCGCCCATCTTGTCAGGGAGATGCAACTCCTCTTTTGATATTTACAACCCCTAATCCCCTCCTCGCCAGATGTCTCAGGGAGTTCTCACTCCTTATCTGCTCTCCCAGACCCACTGTCTCCATTCCTTGTTATTCTACCTAACTAAATCATTTTCTGTAAACTCCATTCCTTGTTATTCTACCTAACTAAATCATTTTCTGAAAACTACCTTTAACTATCCCCCTTCTAGCCCCCCTTTATTCTGAATTCCAGCAGAGCATCTGTTTTCTGCTTCCCTGTTCACGACAGAAAAACAAACCATTCTCTTCTCATTATCTTTGGGCAATCACAGTTCCTTATTCCATTTATCTGGAAAGACAGAGACCACAAAGTCCCCCAGGATGCTTCAATACCATTCCAGGTGCTGTAGGGCCTGGTAGGCAGAGAGCACAAGGATGCATCCCCTGCAGGCACTGCTGTGAGAGCCCTCTGTGCCCAGGCACATAGCTGTGGATGGGCACTGCTGAAGCACTAGCCCCTTTTCCACCTCACAAGTCAACTCTCCATCAAACGTGTTGAAAAGTGACATGAACTCTGGTACCAGAGGGGCCGGCAACTATTACAGCATCTGATCCCCCAAACTCAAAACAAAACTGCCCCACTCCCCACCACCTGTGACAGAGTCACAGCAGATGCCTCACAAAGCAATGCCTGATGAGCAGTAACACCAAGCATCTCAACATCACTGCACCAACAAACGCTGGGACCGACGCTGACTAAGTCTCAATGTCCCCACTTTACAGACAGGGAATCAGCAGCTAATAGGTTAAACAGTTTAGCATGGGTCGCTCAATAGAAAAGTCTCAGAGCCTGGGTGGCAATCCACAGATCTTGTCTCCTGCTACAGTCTTCGTTTAGCTTTGGTACCAGCACTTTAATTACTTTCTTTTGTTGTTAAAGACAGAAGCTCAAGCATAGCAAATAGTGTAAACAAGTGTGCAAAGCTTAAAAGAATCCTTGATGGGATTTTGTCTCCTTTGCTACAAACATCCAGGACAAAGAGGGAAAGGTTGAAAGCAGATGGGCAAATGACTTTTCTTGGTTTGATTTTACAGGGTTTCTCTTATTTTTACTATTCTGTTCTAAAATGACACATCTACAGGTTGCACTGAGGAAACAAGTCACTGCAATTCAGCCATTCCACAGCAACTGCAAGTATGCTGGTATCAAGCAATGCTGGAGGTCTCAAGGGAAGAGTGAATGAACCCCCCTCAGGAAAAAATAAGGTAATTCTTTATGCTAGAATGGTAACAACCACTGCAAAACTAAAGATGCAAAATATATCCATGGCCCAATAGGTATATGTAAAAGGCAGTTATGCATAGAAATGGGAAGGAGTACAGCAAAGGAGAGAGTTTATTTCAACAAAACCAAGTTGGTTTAAGCAAAGCGAATGAAGATGACAACGGAAATGCATTGTCCCTGCAGTATGTAACTTCAGTTTAAAGAGATTTAACAGGAAGAGGCCGGACTGAATGACACTGGAGTCACACGTACTTCTTCCAACACATCTGAGAAATTCTCAACATCTTGCTAACAAGCATCACTTATTGCTGACATCCTAAAAACTGAGGCTTGTTGTCATGGTTAAATGTGACTATACCTGTGCAAAAATAAATGAATAAATAGAATCAGAAATACCAGGTCTGTAAAACAGGTGAGCACATTTGCACCAAATATTTCCCTCTACAGAGTTTAAGAAACCGGGCACTTCCAGGCTGTAATTGAATGAAATGACTTACCTGAGCAAAGCTGACTGTACGCTGACTGTCCTTGGCAGGGCAAGGATTTTGCACAGCTCTGTCCAGAGAACTTTCATCCAGATCATCCTCTGGCCCAAGGTGAGATTCCACACATTCTGGTGACAAGTGCCCAGAACTTCCACAAACATCTTTCATCTCTTTCTCTGTTCTGTAAGATGTATGATCAGATAGTTTGAAACCAATTAAGGGTACCCTGTGTAAGGGCTTAAACTCTGTATAATACGATTCTAATTGTGCCTTTACTGAGAAGCTTACACAGTTACCTGGTTTAAAAATTACTAAAGAACATACACAACATTCAAACAGATCTATATGAAATATTTCAGTAGAAAATCTCCATAACACCACTAACTTGAGACTTTACTAATAAAGGCACGACCAAGCAAGAAAGCTTAGGAGCTCACTAATGTTTGCAAACTGATCCATCAATGAATGTTTCCTTCCAGACACGGTTTGTTGGCAGGCAGTGAAGTAGCAAGTTGATCAGTAAGTACTGAAACAGCAAGCACAGATTAACATTGACACTCAAAAGTCTTCAGGTAACATCTGAGAAATAAAAACCTTAAAAACAGAAGTCTAAATTAAACTTCTGTGCAATTAACACACAGTGTCCATAAGCACACAATCTCCATCATGCACACACTTCAGCTCTTACTTTAGAAGAATCTTAGCTGACGATTTCTTCCTACCTCCCTTTGTTGTCCGTTTGTTTGACAAGTTCCATCCTAGTTCCAAAATTCTGAAGGCCTGAAGCATCCCTTGAAGTTGGTCCGACCCTGACCTGTTCCACCGCCTGCATTTCTGTACTGCCTCTCAAGTCCATGGACTCTAAGAAATATGAAGTTGTATTTTAAGATTAATAAGTTACGTTACGCAATTTGAGCATTTTCTTGTATATCAAATACGAGTTTTTGTATTTAATGCATATGTATGTAGTTCTGTATAAATATACATACTGAAGTTTACTCCTATATACGTCGTATACATACATTCTTTATTAAAAAGTGCTGGCATATATGTAGGTTAAAATTTATGTCTCGTATTTATGATCTACACACCTTGCCTTGGTATCTTGTGCTCTTTGCCACCTTACATATCACTACTTTCCATAACTGCGTTATGAAAAACAAAACTATTCTGTACATCTCCCCTTCCAGTTCTGATGGAAAGCAATGACACTAACAACAGAAGGAAAGCACACTGTGCCGTACTTCTGTCATTGCCAGACCAGTAATTGATTTTGGCATTTCATTTAATTTTAAATTGAGGCTTTTGTTTATGTATAAAACTACAATAAATGAGTATCTCATGGTATAGCTTTGACACGTAATCTGTGAACGGGAATTGGAAAAATCACTTCAGTTTTATGTTATAAAGAGCCACGAATCCGCTAGAAGAAACTATTTTAAAATCCCAGGATAAGAAACAGACTTACCACATTGAACACTGTCTAGCTGTTCCACAACTACATTCATATTAAGAGGCTTCTGAACTGCACTTTCATTAGACTTCTGTACTCCAGTGTTTGGCTCTGACTTCTGGAGACTGTCTCTTCCCAGTCTCATACTGTTCACCAAAGGCAGAGAACTGTTGCTAAAGGTAAGAAGGAGAAATGCCATCAGCATAGCTCTTGATTTCTTGACATCTAGCAGTAAGATATTCTCAGCAAAGATGCTGTAAAAAAAGGTGAGAGAGGTAAAACAGATGACAATGAACAGATGTAACACAGACTGCAGCTGACAGAGGAGGCATTATTTGGCAGAAAACAAAATAAAACAAAAGCAAACGTCAGCTACTTTGGTAACTGGAACAAGAACGTATATTGCAAACTAGTACGTACTCTATCAAACTAACTGAAACATGAAAATGTGAGATGATCAGTGATCTAACACTGATCACATGCTACTAAGTTTTGGTTAAAAATATAGCAAAAGAACTGCTGAACTTAAGTAAAAGCTTCAGTTATGTTTTTACAGAAGAGTACAAGCTGATAATTTGTTCAAGCAGTCAACAGTCTTCCAAACAACAGAACGTGATGATCTCTAGATTCTTTCTGAAAAAGAGTTCCATCTATTTTAACTTTGAAGAATATCTGAGTAAAACTGACAAACACAATGATAGAAGATCACTGCTCCTTGATATTTGTTCTATATGCAGAGCGCAGTAGCAATGACAGTTAAGCAATCTGCCTTGGCCCAATTGGCCATAAAGTACTTTGGGAAAATGATCTTAAGGATTAGCAGCAATTTCATACCAAGAAAGTTCTATCATTCTTCCCTCCCAAACATAAATTAACTTCTGGAGTGAAGAATAAATTTCACATCTCTCAAATCACAGAACAACATCGCAAACATTATAAAGAAAAGATACAGGTGCTGGTTCCATGTGACACAGAAAATTACCCAAGCTGAGAAATTGTCACTAAAGCAAGACTGCTTGCAATTCAAGACAAAATTCCAGAGAGAACCCTGCAAAAGTAAGCAGCGTCAGAGCACTTGTCTCTACAAATTAACGGAAGTAGTAATTTAACCTGGCATCTGCTGCATTTTCCTTGACATATTCTTCAGCACCTGTTCCTGCACAAGTGCTTCGGTCCTTCACATTAACGTTGCTTCCATCCTTGCAAGGTACCTTGGCAGAAGTAGCTGAAGAAACTACACACTGATAAGGAGCTCTGTTTTGCTCTGACTCATTGTGGCTCACAAGACTGTTGGCCACGTTCATCTCATCTTGCGCAGGTAACACGTGTGTCCATTCTAGTTAGAACAGCAAACAACACAGAACAGCAACATTTAGAAAGTTAATATTCAAACAGTGGAAGTAAATGATAAATTCTCTATGAAAATCTACCAAAAACTAGACTAAAAGCCTGGTAACCTAAGGTTACAGCTAGTCAGAAGGGAAGGCCTATGTTTCAATTTAAAGGTCTGCAAAGATCACTTATGTCCATTTAACTCTAGATCCTCCCTTTTGTCCAATCTGTGCAGCCAACACTGATCAATTCAAACACACCCTTCCTTAAATAGCTCTCAGAAACACACAGTGATGCAGTTGGCACTACCTGGTAAGGTGCTTTGCTTTTCCCATCCCAGACTCTTGTCCTCCTGCTATGCAGCCTCATGTAGAGAAGCTCTGCAGCTACTGCTCTGTTCCTCCTTAGGTGGACCCAGAATGCACAAGGAAGACTTTGTCTCATAAATCAGATCATACCTTCAGTGCTTGTTATTAACTGGAACGTTGGATCACCCATTGCAAGTAAAGTCATGGCAGCTTCAGTGCTTCCATCGCTAATTCCTACAGAGTTGTTCAGAAGTAAAAAATCACAAGTATACTTACAAGAAATTCATGTACCCACATCCCAAAAGCATTTGATGTTATCATCCATAAAGCACAGAATGCATTTTTACGCTGTTGCCATTCCCGAATTAAGATACTCATGGACAGATGGCAGTTCTCATCCACTACATTCAGAACTCCCTGAATGACACCCCCTGAAGGAACCGCAGTCTGGAGGACATATGGTGGAGAAGGCTTACACTGAAGGGTTGTGAAGGATTGCATCCCGTGGGAAAGATCCCATACTAGGCCAGTGGAAAACCATGAGGTGTGGTGGAGGTAAAGTGTTATGGGCTGACTGCAGCTCCTGCTTCTTCTGTTCACGAGCAGCATGGGGAAAGGGGAGTTAGGAGTGAAGGTGTCAAGCTGAAGGTGGGAAAGGCCAGGATGGGGAAGTGTGGTGGGGACGAGGTGTTTTAGTCTTCCCTGCTTCTCACCACTCAACTCTACCTTTAGTTAGCAATAAAATAAACTTTCACCACGTCAAGTCTGTCTTGTAAAACGATCTCTCTGTCTACATCTCAATCCATGAGCTTCTCCATCTTACTTTATCCCACTGCATCTCATAACCAACCAAGCCACCAAGAATGGAAAGGGAGAAAGTGTTTAAATGCAGATATCCATAACCCATAGCACTGAACTGAATCCCTGTTTAAACTTCTGTTTCCTAACTAACTGGTCATACAAAACTAAACATTTCCATCCTCCAAAATTATCGTACCGAAATAAACCACAGCAAGACAGCAGATTTCACCTCCCTCAACCAAAACCGTAGCCCAGGCAATATCAAGTGCTCCTTACAAAGACTGAGAATGTAATTAAATTCCTAAGTGAGAGCAATTCTGAAAAGCAATAGTTCTGTAAGGGTTGGACACATATCTCCTATGGAAAGAGTACTTGCTTCCGGTCAGAGCTGAATCAGGGACCTTACGTACAGAGGACAAAGCTTAGACTCTGGCCACTTTATTATCACTTCACAACACTTCAAGGAAGCTGTAAGCTGGGGGTTGGAACTAGATCATGTTTAAGATTCTTTCCAACCAAGCCATTCTATGATTCTATGGTTTGTAAATATTTCTCTTCTCCCAGTACAGATAACTACAGAATAGGACTCAGAAAATGCACATTCCAACTCTAAGAAACAAAACTTTGCAATGCTTGGTCCATCTACTTGATAGAGAACAGAAGAATGTAGATAGTTTAAGCCTGTTCAAAAAAACATGAAAGAGTCCAGTACCTCACGAGCGTTTTTTTTTTCTAAAATACATGAATTTTGAAATTTTCTCCAAGAGTAACCACAAATTGGTAGCATGTTAATGCAGAAGACACAAACAAGAGAATTGCATATCTACCTTTGTCCGCTTCTGGATTTTCATGCTCAGTTGCTTCCTTAAGCAAAAAGAAAAACATATCAGGTATTTACACAAAAATCCATCTGCAATTTTAATGTAATGCATCCTGGTTAATTCTCAGCCCAGAGGTCGCCCTGGCTTTAAAATACATAGTAGGAGCTGACAAAATGTTACAGTTTTCCATATCTATACTGTCACAAGCAGGCCTGGAAACCAGTCAGAGGCCAGAGCTTTGTATCTGCTATAAAATAAGAGAGAGAAAAGGAAGGTGAAGGAGACACGGTGAGGACACGATGGGAATTTATCTCCTTCATCAACTGGCTCCCCAAGGAGAAAGAACGCAATTATCAATAGTTCCTGAGAGATGGTTCCCAAAGTAGATGGCAATGCTGAATAAGATGTCAAAATAAAGAGGCATTCTTACAGCTGGTAAGGTGCTTCCTTTTTCCTCCTCCTGTATGACTGGCTGGACAGACACATGAGAAAGACCTTCTCCATTAGTAGCCACCGGCACATCAGGGATACTGAGATATATCCAGCTGTAAAGATTAGTTTGAAAGCATTTCAGTTCATCAGCCCTGGTAGAAAAATCTGACAAATACTTTATTTTTTTCCTAATAAACTACATGCTTAGCAGACATTGAACATCTCACGGAATCCCTCCACAAATCAAGTACTAAACAATACTGCAGGTTAAAGAAGGAAGCAACTGGAGGAAGAACTGGCAGTGCTGCTTGTAACTAATGAGAAGAATCAGAAAATCTACATTATCCAGCTGAGACCTTTTGAGCTGGTTATTTAACTCAAACGGATTTTGTTGATTTTATCATTTTTTCTGCTTTAAATTCTCTCACTGTCATTCAGAGCAAGAAACTGTATGATTAATTTATGGAAATAAGAAGGATTTCAACATTAAACACTAGGGCTTTACTCCAGGCTTAACTATAAAAGCAGTTCATGGGAGAGGCCAAAAACAGCTTTTGGAAAATTAATTGCCAAAATGTAAGGACCACAGGCTTTGGATCTGCCCACACCAGACAGAGCAGGATCTTCCTTGAAATACCTCCAGCCTGTGGAAGGGTTACATTGGAGCACAGGGAAGGAGTGGATTCCACTGCTGTGTCAACCTCTGCAGCCTAAACTAAAGAGATATAGGGCTGTATCTTGTAACAGACACGCGTTTAAACTTAACCCATTACTTAAGTTTTATGTTACAGGAAGTATATCACAAGAACAAAGGAGGACAAACCTGCAGAGAAACCATAAACTGTACTGGTAATCTCTCTCATTCCCTGACATTCAAATGTAGAACTGAAATGCTCCATTTGCTCCACCCTAAGCCTCAAAACATGCAGTAAGCACATCAGACTGTGCCTAAATCCAGTCCCAGATTAATTACCTGGTGAGCACCCTGCAGACCTACTGATAGTTCATAACACTGTTTGGATCCCAGGCTGATGTACATTCATCTGAAACCAAGTACATGTGTCAAGTAAACATCCTTGCTACTGTCAGCACTACTCTTAACAAACTAAACTTAACAAGTACTAGCAATTGCAATTAGAACAAAAGCTTCTGTTTGAAGAAACAAAACAAACATGGACACAGAACGCAGCTACATTATACCTCTTGCATCGTCTCCTCTATCTGAACAGGAATAGGTTTAGGAGATCTAAGACCTACTGGAACAAACACTGGTGCTTTGTTTACTTCCTCTTCAGCAAAACATTCATCTTCATCATCAGGCTCAAAGTCATCTGCTTCCTCCTCATCTCCTTGAGAAGCCCGGAGGGTCACCAGGCTGCTTGTTTTTGAACTTCTCTGCTCCTTCACAGGTTTCTTTCTGTGGGCAGTTTTCATGCTTTTGCCTCTAGCAACACTTGATTTCACTTCTTGTCTTCGATTCCCCTTCTCACAGTAACTGGCCTCACATTCAGAAGCAGAAGATGGATCAGTTCTCAGCTCCAGTCCATGTTTTGGTAGTGCTGTCTGATTTGATGACCTCCTAGGTTGTCTTCTAGAACACATAGCAAGAGCACATAACATGAGTATATTAAAAATAACAATCAAGTCTAATACAATCCAAAACATTAAAAAAGACACCACAAGTAAAAACCAACTCAATGAACAGAAAAGAAGAAAAGGAGCACTGTGATCAAGACTACAATCCTGTTACTTCCTGCAACACGCTGGCAAAAATGCATTCAGGTATTACTCCATCCGGAAACCAAATCTTCACATGTGCACAAAAGTACTGATCTTAAGCATGGAGTAAGCAGTTTCAGAGAGCTGAGAAGCTGCAGTATGAAATCTGCAATATATGGAATTATTAGAAACAATGAAATTAATTTTCATTTTGAGATAGGTGAAGCTTGCAAACTTTTTAAATCATGGGAACTTCTCTAGTTTCTCCTTTGCTAAAAGCACAGTACAGAACCCAAACTATGAGATTTTAGGTCATCTTACTAATGCCTAGAAACCAGAACTGTTAGATGATCATTAATTATCGGCTCCCCTTTCTTAGAACGCAATCCCTTTGAATTAGCTACCGCTTCCATCCCCAAAGAGATGGTCACAATTGCTCTAAGCAAGAAAAATTATTCCAAATTTCACCCTTAGAAGAGCTTGCATTGTCAACTGATAGAGAGATTAAACCAAGTACAGAGGACACTTCCCGCACAGTTTGCTTGGATAACTCTCATAATCCCATTGTCCCCAGCATGGGTATTTTTAAAGCTCTCCTTTTAAAATCTGGAACTGTTACTCAGACCACAGTGGACTCCGGGGTAGGCTGGTGAGAGTGCTGGCTGTTCATTTTAGGAAGCTGCAAACAGAGTAAAGGGTGCAGGGATCTCTGCACGCCTCTGGTATGGTTCAGGTGGAAGTCATTAGTGCTACCATCCTGCATGCGCTCTCTTTCTCTCTCACACACACTTCAGAACTATGGCTAGTTATTAATGTCTAAGAACAGAAACAATCAGTTGAACATAAAAAACCATCATCAGCTGTTTTACCTTGTCTGATCATCTGATTTTTTTTGCTGAGGTGCAGAAAGCTGAGACTCTTCTTGTTCTACTTGACTCTTATTCTCTAATGATATCCCTGGAGACTGGAAACTACTGTTCTGCCTGATTCTTTTACAGGACGGCTTCTCAGAGTCTGTAAAATCATGTTTCCTTGTAGACTCTGTGAAGGAAGCCGCTTCTTCTGTGTGACTGGAGTTTTGCTGGACAGAAGAGACAACTGCTATCATTGAACACGTTCAGCTGTAATCCGGTAGCACGGTTCATTTTGTTCCTCTTTTTTCATTCATATTTCAGATTTTTAAAAAGTGTCATGAGATGGTATTAAATATGATGCCTGAGTTTCCCACTGATGCCAAATAACACACAGCTCCACGCAGCTCATCAAGAGTAACCCTTCAGCAAGTGGAAAGATAAACCATTTTCCGTTTTCTAACCTTGTTACTTACCTGTTCATTCTAGAGTAAAACATGAGGGATGGATTTTTTTCCTGCCCTGGGAGCCAGCTAAAAAGAACAAACTACCCCAGTTTACAGAACAGAGCTTAAATGTTACTCAAATACACAGAAAATCACCACACAAAACATAAGTAATGTCGTACTTACCAAGGTTATATCATAGAATCATAGTACGACTTAGGTTGGAAAGAACCTTGAAGATCATCTAGTTACAACTGCCCTGCCATGGGCAAGGTTGCCAGCCACTAGATCAGGCTGCCCAGGATCCTATGCAACCTGGACTTGAACGCCTACAGATACAGAGCATCCACAACTTGAATATACTGAAATAACAGAAAGATTTTAGTCATCCATCACAAAAACAAGGGCCACCAGCAAAAAGCCCTTTAATTTACACGCCACAACTTTTGACAGAAAAGGAATCAATATCAGATAGCTCAGGAGTGTGGAGGGAATTGAAGAAGTCTGATATTTATTCACATGCACATCAACTTATAAACAGATCCACACTACTAGAAAAATTTGAGTTGTAGGTAGTACTGGATATTAGAAAATGGATAGCAAACATTAAATTCAATGGCAATGGTATTAGAATATGATAATCACTGAATCATACAATGGCTTGGTTTGGAAGGGATCTGAAGGATCATCGTGGCTCAATCCTCCTGCCACAGGCAGAGTAATACAGATTTCTGCACAGAAACAGGAAATATTAAATATACAGTGTTGACTAAAGTTTTACAGTGTGTTTAGATTCATCATTTCCAATTGTGAAGCACAGAAAATGAAAGCATCACCTTAACTTGTCATATTTACATACTGGATTTTTATGTCAGCTATGAGTTCTAGGAAGCTAAATACAAGAACTGAGGTACAAAGAGGCTCAAAACACATGATCAGCACTTACCACCGATACACCTGTTTTTTCTAACAAATGCTCTTCTGTATTTCTAGGCTCAGCATCGTCTTCATCTCTCTGTTTCTGTCTTCTTCAAAATGACCCCTTTTTCTGTGAGCTCCTGTTAGGTTTGGCTTTGGGTTCCTGAGGGATACCCTTGCTTGCTGTGAAGGTTTTCTATCACACTGATTGCTCTCTTCTCCAGAACTTCATTTTATATTGGGCCTAGAAAACAATATTTTTCAACTTTAACTTTCCATGCACCACAAAATACATTCCACAAGCTTGTCTTATCATAAAACATACGGTTAGAAATGAATTCAGTCGTTCTGTGTATTTATTTATTTACTTTAGCAAAACAGAGTTAAAAGAGTTAAAAAGCAAATAAAACAAAACAAAACAAAATTACACGATTTGCTTTCCTGCAATAATGGACCATTTAGCTTACTTTTGAAAAAACATTAAGACGTTAGGAAGAGATAAAAGTTTCAGCCACAATGGGCCCCCGGATTAATTAACCATAGGAACGCTATCTTCATTAATTCCAGTATTCAAGGTATTACTGCTTTTAAACAAGATAAAATTCTCATCTCTCCTTTAATCACATTCAGATGAGTGAACAGAAAGCTGAAGCTTTCAAACAAAGCAATAAGGAGGATCAAGGAAACTATGGGCTGCTGTGCCTCACCTTAATCCTGAGGAATGTGATGCAATGATAAATTCTGTAAACCACTTCCAGAACCAGGAAAGACAAGAAGCTTAACCAACCTGATAAATCTTCTGCTATAAATAATTGATAATATAATATAATAATTAATAACAAAATAATTAATAATTGGTAGGCAAAGGGAGAGAGAGCGGCAGAAATCATCTACTTTGACTCCAGCAAGGCTTCCAACACTATCGCCCCTAACTCCTTCATAAAGATGCTGCTAAGTTACAGGCTGTATGGGCAGACAATAAGGTGGACTGAAAACTGGCTGGACAGGTGGGCCCTGAAGGTAGTGATCAGTGTTACGAGTGTTACGAGGCTAGGAACTGAGAGCTACTGGCTTCGGGGTCAATACTGGCTTCAGTCCTCCTTACCATCTCACAAATGATCAAGACGATGCAGAAGAGCCGACCCTCAGCTATCAGACCGATATGCTAGATGCTCATGCTGCCATCCAGAGGGATCTGAACAGGATGCAGTACCCAGCTGTCCAGCCTTACAGCCTGCCTGGGCTGCACTGAGTGAACAGGTACTGTCTTAGGCTGCATATGTCACTCTGAAAGTAGTGCTTCCTATTTACTTGCCAGGAAACCACAACTGCTACAAAGAGCACAATCACACTACTCAGTGGGGCAAATTCTAATCTGCAAATCACTGTTTTTCAGCACAGTCAACACCATCTGTCACACATTTTCAGCGGTGATGAAGAACCACCTGCATGCCACGCTCATAACAAACTGCACAAACAGAGGTGCTGCTGTTACTGCTGCAGAAACACACCACCACTGCCCCACTGTGCTCACATCCACTGCGTGGCCTCCGTAAACTTTCAGTGAGTGTTAACGAATGTCAACGGCTGCAGTTTTTTTCCACATGAAGAAATTATCTTCCACTCTTTGTTGCCTCATCCACGCGTCCACGTCAGACACCATGCTGTCAGACTGTCCCACTGCTGCCATCTGTTGCACAGCAACAACATGGAATGGAGCAGTGGTGGGAAGGTTCAACCTCTACTGCCACACCACTGACATGAGTCTGCAACAGCGTGGCCCAACATAACAGAACAGGAAGAATTACTGTTGGAGCAGCCCTCATTCCATATAGAATACAGTTGGAGCCAACCACTCAAAAACCTGGTGCTGTAGACAAACAGTGTATTTTAAACAAATGAAAAACTAGGAGCCAAAAATAAACCAAAAGTAGTTCACCTTAGCTAAAAAGTGTGCACCAAAAACAAGGGATGAAGCTGCCTATGGGCACTGAAAACAAAGAATCAGAGAAATACAAATACAAGGAATTTACACCTTCAAAGACTTATCTTTATGTACCAGAGGAAAACTTTTCATACATGATTTTGCTAAACTCTGACCTTACCTGCTTTGTTCACACAATAGGTTTTCAGAAATACAGGGCACCTGAGGTACCTCTTCCTGTGCATGTTCCTCATTGCTCAGTACATTTCCTTCATGCGATGCAGCTTCATTTTTACCTTTGATTTGCAATAAAACAGAGGTATTATCCATTTCAACAGCAAGAAAAAAGGAGAATCAAGCAAGGTTATAAAACAGAACTTCATTTATAAACACACAAAGACTTTAACTCTTGCAGAAAAACAGACTACCCTATGTCTTCTCTTGATACTTCCTGGATTCTTCAACACAGCCTTCAATCAACCAAGCAGGAAAGAAAAAATGAACTAAATGCCCATCTTTATGTATTGCAATAGAAAACAAACTTGCATTCTGCTTACTTCAAATGTACATAATCCTTCATCTGTCATGCAACCCAATCAAAACTAGATCCTCATTTCTGAGAAGACATTAAGACTGTAAGTTGTAGACTCCACTAATTTCGTACCTGCAATATCTCAACAGTTCAGAGTTTGTGGGATTTCTTTCATAGCAGATGGTGTCTCTGCTTCAGGGAATGAATGTTAAATATTCCAATATAACTGCCCAAGATAGAACATGTAACTTGGAATCACATTTTCAAAGGCAAAGTAGCCATTCCTAGTATACTTACAAAAGCTGACACTTGACGAGCAGACTCAGTTTGTTGCACCTCCAAGTCATCCGCTTCAGCTTTCTTATCCTCATTATTTTCTGGTATTTGTAATTCTTTCCTTCTAACACCTCTTCCCAAGTTGGGCTTGTACTTCTGGAATCCGCCCCTCACTAATTGGACAGGTTGAAGAGGTCTTTGTTTACTTTCACCTCGAGCTGGGATTTTTCTATCAATGCTAAGACAACCAGAAACAAACAATATCCAATTCAATACAAAAGCACGTCATCAAAAAGCACAGGTTCACTTTTATAAAACACAGCTTACTTTTTGAAAGACATTACACAAATGCAAAGTTCTGCTGCGTGTTAAATTACGCACACAAATCTTTTTTTTCTTCAGCAAATGTGTATAGGCATTCATCTACTAACTACTTCCACAACAGAAATAATTCTTAATGACTCCTAAATGCTCACAAATAACAAGATGGAAAAGTGATCCTGCAATAGAAGGTGTCTCCCTACCAATGTAGCATGGGTAAAAGCCAGGAGCCAGCAGCCACTGTGGAGTATGGGTGACAATTAGAGACCAAACCAACCAAGAAAACTACGTAGTTGGTGTTTCCTACTGGGTGGAGGGCGTTGATGTAGAGTTCTTCCAACCCCCGATATTGCCAGGTGATTTTAACCACCCTAACATCGACTGGAAAAGTGTCAAAGCAAGCTGCAAGCAGTCAAGGAGACTCTTGCAGCATACTGAGGATAACTTCTTAGTTCATGTGGTAGGAAAGTCCAAACAGAGAAAATGCAGTGATTAAGTGCTGGTGGAATTCATGATTTTAGCTGAGCAGTACAGTAAGGACCCTACATTTTAAGGAAGTGAAATTCTTAGTTTTTAAGGGACTAGTCAATGGGATTCTCCTGCAAACAGCTGTCATAGATAAAGAAGCAGAAGAGAGCCAGCAATATTTAGAGACATCTTTCTTGGAGTACAAGAGCTCTTGATTCCCATGTTCAAGACAGAGGGCAAAGAAGGCAGGAGATGAGCATGGCTGAGCCAGGACCTCCCAGTCCAACCGAAACGTAAGGGGGAATGCACAGCCAGTGGAAGTAGAGACACACACCCTGGGGATACTTGGATACCAACAGTAGCATAGGAATGGGATCAGGAAAGTTAAGCTGATGCAGGCAAGGGATTCTAATGGGTGCACGAAGAACATGTGTAAGAAGGAAACTGCATCCCCTCTGATGAATGAGAAAGGATATCTGCAAACAGACAACATGGAAAATGCCGAGGTACAACTTCATCTTAGTTTTCAACAATTGCTCCTCCCATACTGTTTGTAACAGTTCATTTCCCTCCTCCACCCCCTTCCCCACTTATCATGGAAGTCAGGATGCTAGAGGACGGCGTTCAGAGCTCCCCCTAGCCAACCTAAGAACCCCCACTTACAAGACACCACCCCACCTCAGTCCCCACCCTGCAATGAACACATCAGGTCATATAACCTTTCCTACCCAAATTTACACCCCCCCCAGCAGAACACTTATCAGTTTGAGGCTAGCGCACTGTTTGCTTAGAATACATATGATTATAAATATATGTGCAAAATCTTGTTCAGAATACATTTAATAACTTGTTTTGGTGCACCTATTCGTGTCAGTGAAGTATGCTATAGCCCCTACCTTTTCATTGGGCAAAATAAATCAAGGAACACAGTGTGGGGAGGGATCCCCCACAGCACTCTTGCTTCTAAATTGGAGAGATACGGATGTAATGAGCAAATTACTAGATGGATTTGGAAGTGGCTGAATAGATGTATCTAAAGAATTGCAGTTAACAGCTCAATGTCCAAATGCAAAGCAGTAGCAAACAGCATCTCTCAGGAGTCCATACTGAGAGTAATACCATTTAAAAGCTTCAGTAATGAGACAGTGGTGTTGCGTGTATCCTCCGCAAGTCTATGGATGATATCAAACTGAGTGGTGAAGTAGAAATGAGAGAAGGAAGGGATGCCATTCAGACAACCCACAAGAAGTCAGCCCATGTGCATCTCGTGAAGCTCAACAAAGTGCAGCACGGCATCCTGCATAAAGGTTGGGGTAATGCCCAACACCTGTAAAGACTGGGAGGGTGACCTGAATGAGAGCAGCACAGTGGATAAGTACTTAAGAGATGAAAAGCTGGATACGAGCTGGCAACATGCACTTGCAGCCCAGAGGCAGTCATACTCTGGTCTGCATCCAGAAGAAGCCAACAGGGTGGGGAAGGTGTTTCTCCCCACCTACTCAGCTCTCAGGAGACCCCATGTAGAGTACTGCATCCAGCTGTGGGGTCCTCAGCACAAGAAATATGTAGATCTATTACTGAAAGTGCAGAGAAGTACCACAAGAATGATCAGAGCCACAAATTCTCCCCTGTGCAGAAAGACAGAGAACTGAGTTCCTTCGGCCTGCAAAAGAGAAGGCTGGGGGGGAAACCTCATTGAGTCATTTCAATAGTTAAAGTGGGCATATAACAAATACGGAGAAAGACTTCACAGGAGCCTGGAAGAGCGGTGGTTGCCCAGAGCTGTGGGTGCCATACCTAGAGGCAGGTGTTCAAGGCTAGTTTGGTTAGCAGATCTGAGCATCCTGATCTAGTGGGAGGTATCCCTGTCTATGGCAGGACAGCTGAAATGAGATAGTCTTTAAGATCCCTTACAGCACAAACTGTTCTCTCAATCGAAAGTAAACATTCATTCATGTGATGCTTAGCATAGCACTAACTGGGGCTTTCATACAACTAGCGTTAAATCTACAAGTAGTAACATTCAGAATTTTTATTAGACATTCTTAGTCAATTAGAAATCCATCAGCAGAACAGTTTCCTCTTAAAATGCCTTCCTTGTTAGTCGAGGTATAAATGCAGCTAGACCTTTACCCAGCATTAGTACTC
The DNA here is from genome assembly GCF_039878825.1 of Excalfactoria chinensis. Classification (NCBI taxonomy): domain Eukaryota; kingdom Metazoa; phylum Chordata; class Aves; order Galliformes; family Phasianidae; genus Excalfactoria; species Excalfactoria chinensis. The sequence goes on along the minus strand of NW_027315573.1, from coordinate 748,184 downwards.
GAGGTCCCATTCAGGTTATCTACAGGTGGACAGGCCTCCATGTTGCCACACTCTGATCCAGAAAGTGTGTCTGGGGACTTAAAACTTGAGCTTTCAGAAACATCCTGTGGGCCAACTGACTCTGCCTTTCCTAAGGATTCCAATGATTGCAGGACTTCACAGTTTTCTGCTTTCTGAAAAATAGGAAAAACAAATATGAGCAAAAGCAAGTCATGGTACCATACTGAAAAAGGAGATAGTTTTATGTCCACAAAGCTCAGTACTAATCACTGCTCAGAGCACTTCCTGTCCAAAAAGACCATCTCCTTTTAGTTGCTCCCTAATCATTTCACAGGCTTCCCAAGAAAAATTCGTATGTCTTTCTTTAACTAAACACCTTGAAATGTAGGTTTCAGTAGATGTTTTCAGTACTTTTATTTCTTCACCGTCATTTCATGAAGTTCACCTCAGGTCAGAAATAACTGGAAGTACAAGAGTTCCCACACAGAAAATCACAAAATTATATTGTTTCTAAAAAGATTAATCTATCTTTTCTTTACATCATCAAGTGTTTCTACCAGTTTCACAAACTCAGAAGCTGGAATCCAACTGACAAAGAAAAAAAAGAAAAAGCCTTACATCTGCATCTGGAGGGACGCAAGACTCATGACTACTCTGCATCAAACTTTCCTTCTTGTTGGCATCCTCCTGCGATACACCTTCATTTATATCCATCTCTTCCTTCCTACTTGTTGTTCTGAAATTTGGCTTTGGTCTATGGAATCGACTCCTCAGTAACCGAACTGATGAAGTAACAGTTTTGTCTTCTTGGATCTCAGGACCAGACTCCCTAAAAAAACAAACAGGCAGTTGATGGCATGGGACAAGATGAATCCTTCCAATCACATTTCACATGCTTGTATTTAATTTTCAGCAGTAGCTAGAACGAGAGCAAAGGAAGGGACGTCATGAAAAAGATCAACTGAGATCACATCAAACATCAAGAACCTGTACCTGAAAGACAGGTCAGCAAATGTAAGAAAAATGAAGCAGTTTCAAAACAACTGCAACTTATAGTCAAACCTTGAGAGGAACGTAAACATTTAACCAAATCCTTCATCTAGCTCATAATTTCTAAAACTACAAAACAGATCTACAGCATTTCTTAAATTCTTATTCATTAACCTTTTTCTTTACCAAAAGGAGAACTTGTCACAGACACGTCCAACCTGGAGCGCATCCTCCACTCCATCTCTCCGCTTAAAAAATAATCTTACCCTGTACTGAAACCTGAAGCGTCTTTCAAGACATCTGAAGGTCCTTTCTCATCTTCAACAGCTTTTAGCTGCTGTGGGCTTTTCTTGGGAGCATCAGCCACTCCCTAAAAAGAAGACAAGTTCCACTCTAGTAAGAAAAACATTTTTGGCCAATCTCTTTTTTGGAATGAAAGGAAGAAAAAATATTTACTTTAATCATTCTCGTATTAAAACACCTCAAAAATTAAGTTCTTTTTTTTGTTCATCAGCTAAAATCCCCGAATACTTTAAAGATAAAAATTTGTTATTTTTCTGCATACATTCCATCTGAAATGGTTTTTTTTTCAACATTATCCTTTCTGTTCAGCACTTCTCTTTTCAAATCTGGTATCACCACCACCAACAAAAACATCAGTGAAATATAATCTCTGTGTCCACAGAAAGCGGAATCTAATTACAAGCACCAGAAAACTCTATGACAGTTCAGTTTAACTGGAAGGAATAAGACACACAAATACTATGCTTGCAGATTAAGTGGTAAATCTTTCTTACCACTGCCCAGCAAAAATACATCTATGCAGCTGCTTGAGAAGCTTACATCTTTGTGGCACGAATCACTGCTTTCATTCACATGGTGTAACGCACATCCTTCTGCTTCTCCTCTTCAGGATCTTTTTCATGTCCGTGGTCTTTTCTCCATGCAACAGTTCTTTCTAGGTTTGGTCTGGTTTTCTGCACTCGGCCTCTTTTGAAAGGTGCTGGTTTCACCACACTCTCTTTGCTGCCTTCTTGTGAACCAGCCATGTCATTAGACCTGGAAAAATACAGAATACATCTTGTGTACTTATGGATCTTACATTGGAAGGCTCTTAAGGCAAATATGTTTTCCCTTTTAAGCACTAAATCACATACATTTCCATAAAGCAGTGCTATGCACTGCTAAGTCCATGGAGACAGTAGAAGTGCTTGAGAAGTAAAAATGTATGCTTGCACCGTTCTTTTCTTTCCCCACTGGAAATGGGATACTACGCTACAGATCTTCTTCTGACTCACAAAGGCACTTCTCAAATTCGTAGCTGCTCTAGAACAACCTAATTTAACAAAGGCTATGAAAGGTATCGGGAACTTTAGAAAAATATAAAAATAACTTACTAATCTTACTGGCGTACAAATACAAGATGTACCTACAACTACCACCTTCTTCTATGCCTTTACACCGAGAGCCACATTATACAGCAAGGAAGATAATAACAGAACTAAATGCTGAAGTGTTTTTATGTCTGATCAAACCTTGTATAGTCATCCTTCACCTTCTTTAAAAGGACTAAATAAAAAGACAAGGTGTTTTTGTTATTAACTCTCCTGCAAAGGACATTTCTCCTGTCACACCACATCTGCCATTTCTCCACTGAATACAGGAAACACTTATTAATTAAAATATACATTAAACCACCCACATGGTGGAATGTGTTTTGTTTTTTTTCTCCTCACACTCAAATGCTTAACTACGCTTTAAGAACAAACATTTATTCCTGTTGCTTAAACACTCAATACTTTTCACTCACGGAAAGGATGATACATCAGTATTCAAACTATTGGAGAAAGCTTGTTTTAGTTTGCAAGGGACTAGCTAATTCTTTGCATTCATCATGGGGATTGAAGCATTTAAAAACACTGCTTTAAATCGAAACACAACTAATTTATTACATGCATTTAGTAAGTAAGCACACAAACAAACAAATAAGTAAATGTTACTCTTCTCTGAATTTCTATCTCAGAGCAAAAAGTGCCAAAGAAACTTCTGTTTTAAGAACTGCAAGATGGTGAAGATGCCGGTATTCCGTGATCCTGTGTAACTAACATCCTGTGTAACATGACCAGATGTGAGGGTGGCAAATTGCAAGAAAGAAGCATCCTTTATTTCCCCCCCCCCCTCCCAGCATACTTACTGAGACACCATCTCCAAGACTTTGCCATCTTTTTCCACAGCTTCTCCACTGCTGACATCAAACTTATTCCTTTGGTCAGTATTCTGAGTAGAAACAGAATATTAAGACATTAACACCTTTGTACTTATCAAGTGCATCATTGCCTAACAGAGCAGGTAACTATCCACGACAAGATAGAAAACAGGCTGCTCATGACAGATGCAATCACTTATGCAGTAAGTATCACATGCCCAGAAAGGTGCTGTAAAGCCTAGTTCAAAAAACTAATGTTGTGTTGCTGCAAGGGGGGGGCAGAGAGAGGGGGAGCTGCAGACACTAAGTGTGAGGAAAGAAGGGGATGAAGGCCATGAAGATCAGGGTGGAACAGCCCCAGCACAGCGTGGTGATTAGATGTCCTCAGGGCAAGCTGGAAGCAGGTTGGGGGGTGCCCCTCCCGCAGGGTGGAAAGTTGAAGGCGAGGAAGACGATGAGCCTTCATCCCACCCCCACCCCCACCCCCACCACTCACTACGCAAGGGGGAGGGGCTGATGCTCATGGGGTCTCAGGAACGCCACGATCATACCTGCTTGATCTCTGCTCTGTGGGGATGGAGTTGGATTCCTAAGGCACTCCTGCAGCAGGAGCTGTGCTGCCATTGTGGATGGGAGCAAACGATCTCTCGCATCCCGGTGCTGCTCTCGATCAGCCCGAGCTTCCTGTCTGTGGTTTGTGCTGCTGTTCAGTGCTGTTTTTCCTGCTGTTTGGATGCTGCTCCCTCACACCTCTGTCCTCCCCCCGCGGCCATTCCTGGCTCCCAGCTCCTGACCGGTGTCCGCCCCTCCCCCGGCCTCCCATTGGGCAGCGGCAGCTCCGCCGGCTCCGATTGGCTGAGCCGCAGTGCGCGGGAACCAGCGTTGCGTCCCGGCCGTTGGAGGGGCGGCTCCACACAGAGCGCGGCCCCCGCAGCCCGGTCCGAGGCCGAACGGGACCGGCGCGGCAGCCGGGGCTGTGCGAGCTGCATCGGGACGGAAACCGGCACCACGGCAGCGAGTGCTGAGGACAGCTGCGCCGGAGTGCGGGGAGAACGGCACTGGTGCGGGGAGAGGGCTGGGGGGGGGGAGAACGCGGTATGGGACTGGGGGGGATGGGCAGAGGGGGATATGGGGCTGTGTGGGGAGGGCCAGAGGGGGATATGGGACTGGGGGGGGGGGGGGGGCAGAAAGGAATATGGGACTGGGAGGGAGGGGCAGAGGGGGGATATGGGGCTGGGGGGGAGGGCAGAGGGGGATTTGGGACTGGGAGGGGGGAAAGGGGGGATATGGAGCTGGGGGGGGCAGCTAGGGAAAGCATCTCTCTGTGTAGATTGCTTCTCTTGGAGTTTTCCCTGTGAGCCTGTGCAGGTGTGCATTTTGCATTTGTTTTCAATGGTCTCTTTCTAAGTGCACCGCTCTAGTTTTGTTTTTTCTTCAGGGGCCATAGAGGGATGTGGGGGGGCCACTGGGGGATATAGGAAAGTAGGGGGCTGTGGGGGGACTCTAGGTAGTCATATAAGACTGTAGGGAGCTGTGCAGGGGCTGTAAAGGCCTACAGAGAGTTGAGGGGGACTCTAGGGGGAATATGGGGCTGTGGTGGGCCATAGGAGGACTAGGGGCTCTAGGGGGCTATGAGGGTGTGTAGGGGTTGTGGGGAGCTATTGGAGGATATGGGCAGGTATGGGACTTGAAGGGGTGGTGTATAGAGAGAGAGAGGGTTGTGGGGGCCTTAGGGTGATATGGGGCTCCTGGGGGCTGTTGGGTGCTATGGGGAGGAATATGGAGTTCTAGCAGATGGTGGGGGTGTAGGTGTGGTCTATATATGTACATAGATGGGAATATAAGTATGAAAAAAGATACATCCACGTGTGTTCTGGGCTGCACTGAAAAAGGGGTGGCCAGCAGGGAGAGGGAGGTGATTGTCCCCTCCTACTCAGCTCTTGTGAGGTCCTCTTTGCAGTACTGTGTCCAGGCCTGGGAAGGATGTGGAGCTGTTGGGGTTGGTCCAGAGGAGAGCCACTGTGATGATCAGAGGGCTGGAGCAGCTCTCCTATGAGGAGAGGTTGAGAGATCTGGGCTTGTTTAGCCTAGAGAAGAGAAGGCTGCGGGGAGACCTCATTGTGGCCTTTCAGTACTTGAAGGGAGCGCACAAACAGGAGGGAGAAGGGCTGTTTATGAGGGTGGATAGTGATAGGACAAGGGGGAATGGAAGTTGTGGATGCCCCATCACTGGAGGCATTCAAGGCCAGGCTGGATGTGGCTCTGGGCAGCCCGGTATGGTGGTTGGCATCCCAGCACCCAGCAGGGGTGTTGAAACTAGATGATTGCTGCGGTCCTTTGCAACCCAGGCCATTCTATGATTCTCTGATACGGGGGGATATGTCTATAGGGTGGACAATAGGGAGATGTGCTCTGTGCAGCCCTGTGCACACACACACACGTGTGCAATTCCATCCTGGCTTTATTCAGTCCTGTGTGCACTCAAGTGTTCTATATTGATTTCCCTCTGAATCCTCCGGTGGACTCGTAGTTAGGCTGGGAGTGAAGGGGAGCACTGGGTAGCTGTTTGTGTTCCCTGCTGTGTGCTGCGGGGTTGTGCTGGCAGCGGTGCGGTTGGTTTGCTTTTCCTTGGGAGGGTGGGAAGGAGCTGAGCAGGCCCGGTTCTTTTCTCCGAGGATTCTGATCCTCCAGTGTCACTGCACCAGGGAGTGCACGATCTAAAGGACTTCTGGGTTGTGATAAACTCGTATCTCGGCAGCTTCTATGATCTCAGGCTGGGTGTTCTAGTGCAAGCAGTTTGGGGGCATGATTTATTGTCCCTGTAGCTAACGCAGTGTGGGAAAATTTGCCCTGCTTTGGCTTGCCAGTGCTTTCCCCTGTCTTTACTTGTCTGGAGCCTCCTTGAAATGTATGCCTAATGTGGAAATATTTTCCAAGAAGGCCAGTGGGATCCTGGGGTGCATTTAAAGGAGCGTGGCCAGCAGGAGAATGGTCTCTAGCGATCCCTTCCAGCTCCAATTATGTGATTCTTTACTGGCATCATTGCTTCTTGCAGCAGTACAGTGTTTCAGAAGAGAGAAAAACGTGGCGGGCATAAACTGGATTTCTGCCATTAGTAAAGTTGTGCTGAGATCTGGGCAGACTGTTGCACCTGTGAATGTGTGCAAAGCCTGTAGACAGAGAGAAATAACTTTTCCCTGCAGGTTGAGCTTGTCTGACGTAGGTCATTGCTAGGTGAGCTTCTGCTTTAAAGCATCAAGCTGTATAAACAAGGCAATTTTAAAAGCAAGCTTGCCAGTTCTTTTTTTACCAGTGATTTTTTCAGGAAGGAAGGCTTGGAGATGCTGTTTGCTAATGGAAGATGGAGAGAGGAAAAGCAGGAGAAAGGCATGGTGTGCATAGCCCCCACATCCCATCTGCAGCGTTCTCCCCCTGTGCAAATGAGGAGCAGCTCATCAAGCTTGGCCTGGGCCGTGGAAAGGGAGCATGCAAACATCTGGGCCAACCCCAAACGAGTTAGTTCTGCAGGTTGGTTGTTTTCTGCTGTTTGTCTCCTGTCCTGTTGCTCAGCTGTAGATTTGTTCATGGTCAGTGCCAACAGGAAACTCTCACAGCATTTTTGTTTCTGCTGTCCCAGTGCTTTGATCCCTTGCTGCTGGGATGGGGTGTTTGAAGAATGATGCATGTGTTGATGTCCAGCGTGGCTCTGAGGATGAGTCTGCATCCCTGGCAGGACTGAGGGTCGGAGCAGGCCAGGTTGAATCCGATGCACTTTGCTCTCGTTCTTAATGCTTGTTCTTGCGCAGGAGGGCAGGTGGTGAACGTCATGAGCCAGTGCCTGCAGGTGGGGTTTGCGGAGAAAGAGGTCCTGCAGGTCTTGGGTGACACCCATGGAACCGTAGCGAGGCTGCATGGGTGTAAAACACCAGGAATCGACAGAGGTGTGAAGGTGAGCTGTGGGATCCAGTACCACAGGAAGGGATGTGTGTGCTCTGGGTTTGGATGCTTCTGTGTGTTTTAAGTGACTGAGAAACTGATGCTCAGTCTGCTTGAGTGTATAGAACAAGTGTAACATCCTTTCTGATGGAGTATTGTGAAAGGAATCTTATGGGATTGAGACCTGCCATTAAGCTTGTGGACATCATCCAGGAGTTGGGGATGAGGCAAGGAAAGTTGGGGTGAGAAAATGAGGCATAGGGAACAGGAACTTTCTTAGTCTTTATTAATTCCTCCCTTTTTTGAATAGGAATTGATGTGGGTTTTTTTTTTTATAAAGAACAGACTCATTGTGCAGCTTGTCAATGAATTCATTCACGCCTGCTGATTGGTGCTGTTCTCTACAGGGAGCTGCAGTGGAAATGGACACTTGTGGTCCACTGTCTGGCCCCCTCCCGCGTGCTCAGATCAGCCAAGTTGTCAAGGCCTGGCTCTTGGTTGGTGAGTTGTGCCGAGGTCAGAGAGTTGGATTTTCTGGGCTTTGAGACACGTCTTCCAGTTGCACGTTGTGTTATTTTTGATGTGCTGACCTGTTGAGCTGCAGCCCCAAATGAGGATTCAAGTCCTACTACAGCAGGAATGGTTGAGATTGGAGTTGGAATGCAGAAGGCTGGAGCCAGCAGGAGCAGGGAATCCATCATCCCCCTGTAGTCGGCACTGGTGAGTCCTCACCTGGAGTTCTGTGTTCTGTTCTGGGCCCCTCACTGCAAGAAGGACACTGAAATGCTGAGATGTGTCCAGAGGAGACCAGTGAAGCTGTGAGGTGTCTAGAGCACAATCTTATGGGGAGCTTCTTATGGAACTGGGATGATTTAGTCTGGATAAGAGGAGGCTCAGGGAGGACCTTCTCATTCTCTACAATTACCTGAAGAGAGGTTATGTGGGGGTGGGGGTTGTCCTGCTCTTCTCCCATGTAACTAGTGACAGGAGTGGAAGGAATGGCCTCAGGTTGTATGAGGGGAGATTCAGCCTGGATGTTAAGAAAACCATCTCCAAATGGGTGCTCAGACGCTGGAGGCATCTGCTGGCTGAGCGCTTTGTTGGGTGAGCATCACACTGCTGGAAAGCACGCAGCTGTTGTCTCTGCGAACAGCCCCATCCGTGGGGACTGGTGGCTTTTTCATGTTACCCTTGTGTTTCAAGTCCTACATCCAGTTACTCGTGCTGTTTGAAAGCACCATCTTAGAGGCAGCCTTGATTTCTCCAGCTGCGAGCTTTGTGCCACGGGAGCTCCCCTGCTTCTCCCTGGGATGGGCGACCAAATGGAAGGCCCAGCAGAAGTCTGGGTAGGTGATATCACTTGCTGTTCCTTTCCCCACCCGTGCCAGGAGAAGCAGGGAATGGGACTGGGGGACATCCCAGTGGTGGGATCCTGCCTCAGCAGAACTGAATGGCTGTTCTGATCCACGTATTTGAACCTGAGTGAATCTGACACTAACGACAGAAGCGAGGGGCCTGTGGGAAAAAAATGCATGTGCCACAATTTGTGGTGCAAGGTGTTGTAGGAGGTGCTGCTAACAGTGCCCAGAAGGCTTCCTTTTTGATGGGGAGAGGATTAACTCGGTTATTTTAATGAATCTATTTCCTTTCTGTTCATCTTTCATACTACCTCTCATAAAACTGTCTGTGGATTCTCAAGTAGTATTTCTTGCTAAAGAGAATAGGCGTGCAGCCTGCGCTTTCGTCTGCGCAAAGGATCTTCTAATCATCTCTGCCTGTGTTTCTTTTAGACACTTAGGTGGAGCAGAGTGGAACACAGACTTGGGTGCATCTCCATTCAGGAGCAGCGACACGTAATGCTCATCTTAGGTGTCTGGCTGACAACAAGAGCAGAGAGGTAAGTTTCACAGGGTCGCGTGCCCATTTTATTTTCTTTTTCATTCATGATGCATAGAGGCGTTACCCAGACAAAACGAGCATTTGTCAGCTGAACATTCTAGAAGTGACCTAGTCAGTGAAATGGGTTTGAAGCATCCCAAAGAGCTCTGCAAAAGAATGCTGAGAGTGAATCTGGCACCCTCCTTTGGAAACGTCAGGAGTCAGCCAGCTCTTCAGCTGTGCCCAAACACCTCCCATTGCGCTGCCACACCAGGACGTAATTCCAACCCCACAGTGAGTTCTGCAATGTTGTGGTTCCGTGTTGGAATCACATTTGACCACGTGGTCATGCCTCCCCCCCTTGTGGGGAGTCATGGTGGAGCAGGCTGGTGGCCGTTGGTGATGTCATAAGCGGCTGGCATGAGGGGAGGAGCGGTGCGTTCTGTGTTCCTTTGTGGGCGAGTAGGAGTTCGGAGTGGTTGGTTTTCTTGTTGTTCTTGTGCGTTTAGTGCCTTTGTTTGAGTAGCATCGTGCGCAGCATCCTGTAGGTAAGCTGAGCCAGCGTAGGATGGACGGGTGGGCAGCGAGGTGTTGAGAAGTGCTGGCTGTCGGAGCTCCCAGCACCGTATTGCTTACTCTTGAGCATCAGACGTCATTTTCCCCTGGTAGGCATGTTCCAAAGGGGGTGTCCGTAAGGGTGGCACCCGTCCCATGCTTCTTCCATCATCTTCTGTGCTCAATTGTGGAAGCATCGTCAAGTTGCTGGGCGGACAGGCATCCCGTAGCCTGAGACTCAGCATGTCTTGCAGCAAGTGGATGGGACGATTGTGCTGTGTGCGTTATGCCATGGCTGTCTTAGCCCTGCTCACTGACCTGCTCTTTCTCTCTCCTCTGCCCACCCTCCGCCCACTGCCTTGGTGCAGCTTTTGCTCTCATAAGATCTGAGCAGAGTGACCAGGAACTGCTGCAGGTAGCCTGAGGTGATCTTGTTGCCAGGTATGTGCCGTGTTTGTCCTACCACATTGTTTTGCATGCCATGGGTTTCTTCACTGCCCTCCAGCTCAGCCCTCAGAAGGGTGCTGTCTAATGCCCTTCTGTCGCACTGTCAGAGCGCTCTGGGCGAATGCATCTGCTGCTCTGTGCCAGAGTCCCCATCTGCTGGCAGAGGGATAGCAACTTGGTACAATGCTGCCTAATAGGCTGTCACGTTGGAACAGACTGCAGCAAGGGGTAGTTTCTCGAACACTTGCCTATGCCGCAGGGTATGCAAGGGTAGTTCTGAAGAAGTCTCTCCATACTGTGCTGTGTGAATAGAGACAACAGAAGTGTGTTTCTGCTCTGTTCCAGCTTGTCACACCTGGTGTGATGGGCCTTGAGTGCAGCAAGATCAGCAGTGGGCCTGAGGTGGTGGGCACGGAGGTACAGTGTGAAGCTCTGGCTTGTCTTTGTTCCCTGTGTTGAGCCAGCAGAGGGAGCCGCAGATGTGCTCTCCTGCAGGCAAGAGTTTGTCCTCAGCTCCTGACCACGGCCTGTGCTCTGTTTTGCAGGCTGATGACATGTGGAAGCCGCAGCTGGTGCGTGCGGAGTCATCTCTTAACGTTCCAGCGATTGCGGCAGCCCATGTTGTCAAGCGCTACGTCGCCCAGGGGCCGGATGAGCTCTCCCTGGAGGTAAGCAGTTCCAGGCGTTCCTTGCCTTGGGGGCTGCATTGGTGCAATGGCTGTCAAGCTTGAGGCTATTCTGCGGCGCAGAAGCAGGCAGTCGTTTGAGCTGTGCTTTCCTGCCAGCTGTGCTGAAGCTGTGATTGACGTTTCAATCTCTTGCAGGTAGGAGACTTGGTGTGCATTATTGCTATGCCACCAAAGGAGCTGAGCCCCTGGTGGAGAGGCAAGCGTGGCTTTCAGGTAGGCACACGCTTCTGACTAGAGAGCCCAACTTCAGTAGAGTCTGGAATCTCAGCTTGGAGCTGCTCTGCCTGCACAGGATGGCTTCCGGACGCAAACGGTTGCCCTGTGTCGGTGACAGAGGACTTTCCCTTTGGCTGTGGACTCGGGCTAATGCCCAGCTGTCTTTTTGTTCTTGTTACAGGTTGGGTTTTTCCCTGGTGAGTGCGTGGAACTCATCAGCGGAAAAGTTCCCGAGTCCGTCGTCGATTCATTGCCAAAGCCAGGTACACATGTTACATTTGACAATGCGGGTTAGTAAAATGGGGTCAGAGCGTGGCTTTCAGGGGGTTCGTTAATGCCCGAGTTGAGCAAGCTTAGCAAGAGGACTGCATTAAGGTCCATGGGAACACGCAGAGATCTGGCCCAATCCCACTGTGCTTATTGTTGTGCTTGAGGAAGTCACAGAATCCTCCTGGAATGGCTTGGGATTGGAAGGGGTCTAAAGGATCATCCTCAGGCTCCAAGGCCCCTGCCTCAGTCTGGGTGCCCAGCCTGCGCATTTTGCAGGAGTCGAGAGCAGGCTGTCCGGGGCCCCTTCCGACCTGGCCTTGGGCACTTGCAGGGACGGGGAAAATCGGTTCTTGCGTGTCCTGGTTGGGAATGTTCTTCCCGTTGTTCCGTGCTCGGTCGAAGGCGTTACGCTCGGCCTCGTCCAACCGAGCCAAGCCTGAAATGAACTGGTTTCTTTATTTTGTTTCTTTGCAGTGCCGAGGAAACGGGGCAAGCTCAGCACCTTCCTTCGCTCGGTGGTGAAGGCCCGCCCCAGGAGATCGGAGCAGCCGGAGCCGGCGAAGGAAGGGGTGTTTGGGTGTGACCTGGGGGGGCACCTTCTCCGCTCTGGCCGTGATGGTAAGGAACAGCCCATTGCTGAGATCTCCCTCCGCTGGGCATCTAAAGATGAAGGGGAGATCATACCCAGCAATTGTGTAAGCCTGAAAACGCAGGAAGCCTTCTGGCCAAAGAGAGCATCCTGCAGCCTTTTCCTAGCTCTTCTGGACTTGAGATTGGATTCCTCCATTCCCGAGGGAGCTGTGATGGGACTTGCAGTGTGTGTGGCTTTGCCAGATTTACTTTCTCCAGGCTGTTGCTAGGTGGTGGCATTTCTGGAAAGCCAAGAACACGTCTCTGCAGTTTCCTCACAGCTGTCTCTGCCAGCTTTCTCCTTTAAGGAGGAAGCAAGCGGTGGCCCGGCTGGGCTTAGTGGCTGGGATGGGAGAAGAGCACGGGCTGAAGCAGGACTTGAGTCAGAAGCTGAGCTAACCGCTGGCTCTTGTTCTGTAGTCCCCCAGGTCCTGCAGAGCTGCGCCAAGTTCATCGAGCAGCATGGCGTGGTGCAGGGGATCTACCGCCTGTCCGGCGTGGCGTCCAGGATCCAGCAACTACGGTAAGAGTGCTGCGACTGACACAGCTGTCAGCAGGGGCACGTGCCATGCTGCGGGCGTTCAGAGGAACCCCTTCCTTTTCTTGACTGTATTTGTTGTGGCTTTGGACTTGGTTTCCTCTTTCTCAAAGCCCTCTGCCCAATCCTGTGTCCTTTTCTGCAGCCATGAATTCGAGTCGGAGCAGGTTCCCGAGCTGAGCGTCCGAGACATTCACAGCGTGAGCTCCCTGTGCAAGATGTACTTCAGGGAGCTCCCAAACCCTCTGCTGACCGAGCAGCTGTATGCCAAGTTCTCGGTAAGCTCAGGGCAATGTCTTGGAAATGACACGTACCTCTTCCCTGGGCGTCCTGGCTGATGGTTGCAGCAGTGCCCCAGCTCTGAGGTCTTATTTCTGTTAGCCCCACGAGGCATGTCTTTGCCACCTCCTGCCTCTGGCTGATGCCACTTCTGGTGGTGCCAGGAAGTGCTTACTTAAACTATATACGACGCTTGCGAGAATTCCCTTCCCTTTGCTATTCCCGCCTGGTGTCTGAATCCCTTCCTGCCTTTTTCCAGGACGCTGTTTGTGCTGCCACGGAGGAGGAGCGGCTGCTCTGCATGCAGGACGCCATCCAGCAGCTGCCCGCTCCTCACTACAGGTCAGTGCTGCGCTCGGTCTGCTGAGCTCAGCCCTGCTGCCTTTCAGAGGGCCATGATGCGATTCCAGGTGTTGCCTCACGCTGGCAGCATCATGCCTGTGCACGCTGAAGCGGCTGAAGGCTGCGTCGGGTTGGTTGACTGGGTCAGTTCTTTGGCATGGGGGCACGGTTGGTGCAGGCAATGGCTGCGGCTGTGCTGTGCTGGGGCTTGGTGCTGCAGCGTGGTGGCACTTAGTTTTACCTACTTCCTATTCGGGGACAGTAGCAATGACAACAACCAGCATGAAGTGAGGTTTGTTTTGTGCACTGCAGCACGGCTTGCTTTTTGGTGCTGAATATCTGCCCCTCTTGTTTTCCAGGACTCTGCAGTACTTAATGAGACACTTGGCGTCTCTGGCCGGGAACTGCTCCATCACCAACATGCACGCTCAGAACTTGGCCATAGTGTGGGCTCCAAACCTCTTAAGGTAAACTTCTTTTTCCGTTTCAACACGATGCTTAGTTCTGCTCTCCCCCAACCTCCAGGGGCACAATTTCCAGATGACAGTTTCTAGTCACTTGTTTAGCTGGGACTGCTGTGTCCCTGATCATCCAGGAGAATTTCGTCAGTGGCATCGCTGATTGCCCACTGCGGAAGTCTCCTGAGCCCAACTTGTCAGTTTTTGCTGCAAATTTCAGACTTGGGGAAACGATCTTGGGGAAATGACTTGTAAGATCTGCCTTTACTTCAGATCCCAGCGGAGCCAGTCTGCCTGCGCCTATGGAGAAGCTGCCTGCAAGGAGCTGCAGACGCAGTCAGCTGTGGTGGAGTTCCTGATCAGCCACACAGACGTCCTCTTCCCCTCCACATCCACACCAGCCGTGGGAGAGGGAGCAGGTGAGCGTCTTTCTCCATTAGCTTGATGTTGATCTGACACCTTGATCCAAGCCAGGCCTTCTCCAAGACCTTTGAAAATGCTTTTGCTGTCAAGGAGACAGCAGGCTTCTGGGTTTAGATTGGAATATGGTGCCCCGTTCCTGGATCCTGAGAGTGTCCAAACCCATAACTTACATGGAGAAAACCGTCACAGCTGTTAAGATTTTTTGCAAGCAGGCGAAGCTTGATTGAAGTGTGGCAGCAAAGCTTTCTGAGGTCCCTGCCCCTAGTTTTTCTAGGGTTTTTGTTTGCCTGTTTCGATACAGTGAGCTGCTCTTAATTGTGGCTGTGTCCTTTGCCACGAGCATACCTCTGAGCACACGGTTACTTTGAGCTCCTCTTCTTGCAGTGGCTCTGATAAGAAAGTCTGAGAGAAATGCAGAACTGGGATGGCTGTGCTGCTGCTTTCTGATCCTCCCTCTTACCTGTGGTTTCCCCTTGCAGGGCACAGTTCTCTTGCCGGGCCCAAGTCTGTGTGTGTGTCTCCTCCTGCCACAAAGCTGCTCACCGTGCAGGAGGCACAGGCAGAGAGGAGAGGCCAGAGCAGCCCTCCCACGGCGACACAGAGCAGCGATGTCGAGGTGGAGGAAGGCCCCACAGCTGATCTGAGGAACTTCCACGCGGTCATTGATTCTCCATCTGAAAGGTAAAGAGGACTTCCCTTTCCAGCCCCTATCATCATTGGTCGGGTGGGTTTGCCAGGAACGGGCAACTGTCAGCAAGGGCTCGGAGCAGCTCTTCCCTCACCCTGCACCACGACTGGCAGCATGCTCTGTTTTCTCTCCAGACCAAGTGTGCCCATGAAGAGGAAGCAGGCACCAGCTGGCAGTTGGCGTTCCTGCTTCTGCCTGGGCAAACCATCCCCTGCAGCCGAACGCCAACTGCAGAGCAGTGCCAGCGATCCCTTAGAAGCAGAAGTGTTGGTCCTGGCAGGTAAGGGTGCAAATCCAGCTTTCAAAACACTGCTTGTCAGCAGCACAGGTAGGATTCATGCTTTCAGTGGGCTTGTACCTCCTTCTGGCGTTCGAGCCCGTGCCTGACATCTTTGGTTCACCCCTGTCTTTCCCAAATGAGTCTCTTGTCAACACAAGAGCTGCACCTGCACGAGGATCACTGTCGAGACAATGACACTGTTGCTAGAAGCCTATTTGCTTCTGCCCACCACCACTACATAGCCAAAAGCCAAGGACCTCTTTAAAGCATGATTCATCTTGTGAACGTTTGACACTAACCGCTGTGCATCTACTCCTTCCTAGGTGACCCGAGCCCTTGTGTTCCCCGAAGACGCCGGGCATGGGACGACAGCGCATCCTGTGCTTCCATCAACGCAGAGCTGTTAGGAAGCACAGGGTGCTGCATTTCAGTCGACAGCCTTCCATATGGCACCATCAATGGAGACGAGAACGTCATCGTCATTCAAGCCCTCATTCATCCCATCCCTCCGGAAGCTGCTGACCTGAGCCTGCCAGACACCACCGGCACCAGCCTGGATTGCGACCCAGTGCAGGGGTCCCAGGACAGCCCAGGCCAAGCACAGCCCGAGTGCCCCGACAGCAGCACCACCATGCAGGCTCAGGTCAGCATCAGTGAGGAGAAGCCGAGCATCTTGGAGGCAGATGTAGAATCAGACCACCAGTCCCTGCCTCCAAGCAACAGCACGAGCTGTGAGCCACCCTCTCCTCAACAATAGAGGATGAGTCCCATCTTTCCCTGGAGCTACATAGCGAATGATACAGAGTGAATGTGAAACAGAAATGTGAACTTGATGAAAAAAAAAAAAAAAAGAAAAAAAGAAAAAAGAATTTAAAAAAGAAAAAGAAAAAATACACCAAAAATAACTTAATGATATCCTTGTGCTGCAAATAAGCAAGGTACTGCCAGCAGATTGAGAGAGATGTTCCTTCCCCTCAGTTCAGCGTTGTTGAGACCACACATCGATCATCGTGTCCTGATCTGAGTTCTCTGTTACAAGAATCATACCTAACGTAATCCAACAGAGGGCTCAGAAGATGATAAAGGGACTGCAACATCTCTCCTATAAGGAAAGGCTGAGAGAGCTAGGACTGTTAATCCTGGAGAAGATTCAGGGGAGGTCTTATCCATGTGCAAATATGCTGAATGGAGGATGCAGAGAATGGAGGTGATCTGCTCAGTGGTGCCATTGCCAGGACAAGAGACAGTGGCTACAGCCTCGGAGAGAGAAGGTTCCATGTAAACAATAAGTGTTTGAGTGCTGAGGAGATAAAAGCATGTGCTCTTGAAATGAAGAAGGCTCAAACAGCAGACTTGAGGGTGCTTTTCCAGTTTTCTGGTTTGTGAAGACCCATTTATTTTCTTCTTGGAGTAGAAACACAGACTGAAGCCAGCAGAGTGCATGAGATCCAGCAAGAAGAAACACAGATGAAGGCAAATAAAGCTGAATTCCTCAGGTGATCAATTCTGCCTGCCAGAAACCACAGTCACCAGCCTGGACTGTGGCCCGGTGCCTTTGCAGTGCAGCCCAGCCCAAACACAGCCCGAGTGCCCCGACAGCAGCACCTCCAAGCAGGACCAAGTCAGTGTCACTGAGGAGAAGCCGAGCGTCTTGGAGGGGGACTTGGAGTCAGGCTGCAATTCAAATGAAAGCCTTCTGAGTGACAGCAGAGACAGAGAGAAAGAGGTCATCATTGTTCAGCCAGTCCTTTCTCCTAGTTCTGCTGAAGGGGCTGACGTGAACCTGCAAGAAACCACAGTCACCAGCCTGGACTGTGGCCCAGTTGAAAGCAGTGGAAAGAGGAGTTAATGAAGGCCCCAGCATTAGGACAATGGGGCAGAAGAGAACTGCACTGGTATCCCACACGGTCTCTCCAGTGCTGGAGGTGAAAGGGGGACATTGGCTTTCCCCTCAGAGATTTCTGAAGTATCAGGCCATTCTAGTGGAGCAAGATGATGGAGAAATAACAGTAACAAATATTGTAAATCCAGCTGCTTTTCTTAGTGCAATTACAGGAGAACCTGTGTCTCACGACTGTTTAGAGACTATGGAAGCAGTCTATTCCAGTCGCAGAGACTTGAAAGAAGAACCACTGGAGGATGCGGAAGACACCTGGTACACAGATGGGAGCAGCTTTGTTCGACATGGGAAGATAAAGATATGGACTGATTCAAAATACGCCTTTAGTGCTGTTCATGCACCCATATCAGCAATATGGAAAGAAAGAGGACTGTTGTCAAGCCAAGGGAAAGGTCTTAAACACGCTGAAGAAATAGCCAGACTCCTGGAGGCAGTCCAACAGCTGGAGAAGGTTGCTAAAATGCACTGTTGATGCCAGCAAAGGGGAGACAGTGCTGAAGGAATGGGAAATGCGCTGGCTGACAGAAAGCAAAGCGAGCGGCAGAGGGTGAGGTGGTGGAGGCTTCCTTGATTCCAGATGGTAACATGCAGGTGGATGGTGAGCCAAAGCACTCCAAAGAGTATTGGAACTCGATAAATAATTATCAGGAAGGGCAGGTAAAAGAGGAAGGATGGACCTTTCCAGCACAAGGGAAAAGAATGATTCCAGCAGCCATATGATGGGCTGTGGTGACTGAAGATAGGAAAACTCCCTCGGGAGCAGAAGCATTATATAAATATCTTGTTCAACGAGTGGTCACCCGAAATGGGTATACTGCCATTAGGCAAGTGACCCAGCAAGGTGAAGTTTGTTTACCAAATAATCCTAACACAGGCCACAAAGTTCAGTTAGGGCAAACAGGGAGAGAAATTAGCCAGGACAATAATGGCAGGTAGATTTCTCAGAGCTCCCAAGAAAAGGGGGGTACAGATACATGTTAGTTTGAGCAGATACCTTTTCAGGATGGCCTGAGGCATACCCGTGCCGGACTAACCAGGCCAGGGAAGTAACAAAAGTTTTGTGACAAGAAATAATTCCAAGGTTCTGGGTGCCAGGAACAATCTCTTCAGATTGAGGCCACCATTTTATTGCTAAAGTGGTTCAACAAGTCAGTACTTTATTGGGAATCAATTGGCAGTTGCATACACCTTACAGGCCACAGTCAAGTGGCCAAGTGGAAAAGAGGAGCCATTTATCTAAGCTGCAAATACTAAAAGTTGGCCAAGAGGCTGGGATTCCATGGTTGCAAGCACTGCCTCTGGCACTTGTGAGAATTCCAACTAAACCACTAAACCCCAACCAAGGAAGGATGAAGCCCATATGAAATTCTCTATGGGCGACCTGTGCGGTGCCTTTGCAGTGCAGCCCAGCCCAAAGACAGCCCGAGTGCCCCAACAGCGTCACCTCCAAGCAGGACCAAGTCAATGTCACCGAGGAGAAGCCGAGCCCTTGGATGGGAACCTGGAGTCAGGCCTGCAGTCCCAGGCACCAGGCAGCAACACGAGCTCTGAGCCACTCTCTCCTCAACAACAGAGGATGAATCCCATCTTTCCCCGTCCCTCTCCCGTCCTCCTTTCTTCAATTGAATAAAGGCACTCTGGTGCTCAATCAACGCCTTGACTGTGTTCCAAGTCTTCATTCACAGGGACCATGATGAATGCAAGAAACAGCAAGGCAGCTCAGCTTGCAATGCTGTGACTGTGGGGTGCGTGCAGCAGAGCTCTGGGTGTGTTCCCATTTTGCCTGGTTTTGTGATGCCCGCAGCGAGAGCTCTGTTACCATTTTTTAGGGGAGCAAACAGTCTCTAGCATCCTGGATGCTGCTCATGAAAACCCCAAGCTTCCTGGCTGTGGCTTTGTGATGCTTTTCAGGGCCTTTTGATGCTCTTCGCTGCCTTGGCTGCTCCCTCACACCTCTGTCCTCCTGCCGTGTCCATTCCCAGCTCCCACCTACGAGCTGTCCCTGCAGATCGTCTCCGGCCCTGCCATCATCACGCTGCGGAAGAAGGAGCTCACCCTGACCAACATCAGGCAGTGCTGCCTGCCCTCTCTCACTCTCTAGACCAAGTGTAACTACACTGTCGTGCAGACAAATGCTTTCTGTCACATCCTCCATCCCCGCAGCCATTTACCGGTAGGTGGCTGTTGCAGAAGAAGAATCAAGCAGCAGAACCTTTTGCTCAGCTACAGCACACAAATGCTACAAAAGCAGAAAAAAAACACAAGCTCTGGGTCTGTTTGTCTTGCACAGGCATGCACGGACTCTGTTTGATGGTACCCCCCATCCTTGATTTCCTTCCCTGCTTCTTGTCTGATGGCACTGCTGAGCCAGGAACAAGCTGCCCAGCGTGGCAGAGCGTGGTGCAGAGCTGTGCTGGGACCTCCTCCCCTTCCTCTGCTGCAGCTTGGCGTGCAACCTCACCCACTTCTCTGACAGACCTGCTGATCCCACGCGTGCCATCGGGATGCTCTGGCACGGGATGTGCCTCCATACAAAGCTCCTTCCCACCTCCCAAGGGAAAGCAAAGCAACCCAAGCATCGCCAACAAACCTGCCCAGCAGACAGCAGGGAATGCAAACAGCTTCTGGCTGCTCCCCTGCACTCCCGTCCTAAGTAAGAGACCTCACGAGGACTGGCTGGGAAATCAGTGCATGACACACGTGAGTGTGCACAGGATTGTGCAAAGCAGTGGGGTTCCATGTTTTGTGTGTGTGTGTGAGTGTGTGTGGATTTGTGCATGGATGGTGTTGCACACATTTGTTTTCGTGAGTGTCCAAAGCAGTGGGGTTGCTCAGGTGTGTGCAGGTCAGTGGGTATGTGTGCAAGGATGAGCATGCACATGTATGTGCGTGCACAGGGGTGTGCAAAGGGTTGGATTTGCACAAGGACATTGTGGTACTGACTTGCAGAATCAAACTCTATAATCCAGAGACTGGTTATAAAGCAGGTATGTTTATTCCAGCGTTGCGCAGCGCCGGGTGCAAGGGGGATAGCTCCTCCAAACTTGCACACCGTAAGGAGAAAAGTGTGTTACAGACATAAGTCAAGCTAATACATGATCAATAGTCTCCTCCCCAGTTTGATTACATATTCATTACATTCCCTATGGCCCCATTCCCTCTGACCCCATTCCCTCTGACCCCATTCCCCGCGACCCTTGTCTTTGTTTTGGGGTGAAATTCTTCTTCTGTTTCCTTCTTGGTGTTATCTGCCGTTATCGTTCTCCCATGTCAGCATCATCTTGCCCGGGGGTATCTAATCCTTCTTCTTGTCAGAGGTCACCGGACAGTTCCTTCTTATCTTTGCTGCCCTCTTTTCTGGTTTTGTTTTGAGTAAGTGTCTGTAATTCCCCCTTTCTCTGTCCTCCCTTAACATAAACTATCTATCTGTAACTACCCTTTGCCTTAGCGAGGCCCCCTTTCCCTTTTCTGTAGCAAAGTGTTCCCCTTTCAGCTACTATGGAGTCCTTTTTCACTATTCAGTTCCCCCCTTTCTTTAATCTAGCAGGGCTTCCACCTGCTAGATTATTTTATTCTATCTTGACATGTCCTGAAATAAGTCCCGCTCTCTACCTTTTACCTTAGCTCATGCCTCTCCTATACCTCATATATTCCCTTCTGGTATCCTGGCACAGACACAAAGAGCATCTTATAACAACACAAGCAAAACACACAAAGAGTAGCAAGGTGATGCAGGCTAAGAAAAGCTGTTTCAGTCATCCCAAATTTGGCAACTAGCAAGTTTATCCCATAGTCCAGAGAAAACTGTTCCCCAGTCAGTGTTATCCCTGCCTACCCCATGTTGCAATTCAACTTTGGATAAACAGGATGCCTCCTCTTGGATTGTCCATCAGGCATCTGCAGCAGCATCCTGAACTGTTTCTAAGGTGACAGAAATTTTCCTACAGCGATACCCCCCTTTTCTTGGGAGTTCTGTGAAATCAATTTGCCATGGTTGCCCTGGAAGGCCCCTTCCCGTGAGGCCCACTTGTGCCCTGTTCCTGGTCCTGGGATTGTACTTTGTAGTGTTGGTTTGCCCAATATTGATCTTCCCTTCTAACCAATTCCCATAAAACACAAAAGGGCATAACATTGTGTCCATCTGGGTTTGCACCCATCTGTCAGCTTGCTCTCTTCCCTTCTAAATCGTTAATTAGACTCCTGTTCTCCTTAGA
This sequence comes from Excalfactoria chinensis, assembly GCF_039878825.1. Classification (NCBI taxonomy): domain Eukaryota; kingdom Metazoa; phylum Chordata; class Aves; order Galliformes; family Phasianidae; genus Excalfactoria; species Excalfactoria chinensis. Next base: position 727,245 of record NW_027315573.1, on the reverse strand, counting down.
ATATTTTACAGGTTTTGACTTGGGTTCAGAGGTTTTAAGTGTACCATCTGGAATTGAAGCCTTCTTCAACTGCCTGTTCTGCCATCTGATCTATCACCTTATTTTCTGTCTCCTGTGCAGTGTTACATTTCTGATGTCCTTTACCGCCTCTAGTAGCCATTGGTAGATTTACATCGCGCTGTTTTCCTTGTGTGTGAGCAATCCTTGCTCCTTTCAGATGGTACTATGAGCGTGTGGCACCCCAAACACATATTTAGCATCTGTCCATAGAATTAAGGCTCTGGTCAAGGCAGTTATTTCAGCCTTCCGAGGGGAAGTCCCCACAGCTGGTGGTTGTGCTTCTATGACCTGGTCAGTAGCAGTTACTGCATGTCCTGCCTTACAGTCTCCTTGTCTCATCAAACTGCAGCTGTTGGTTAACCAGGTGTATTCTGCATCCTCGGAGGGTTCATCCTTCAGGTCCGACCGAGCAGCTGGAATGTGCAGCTTCAGTTGTTTCCAAGCAGTCGTGCAATCCGGGAGTTCCGCTAAGGAAAGATACTGGGTTGACAGTATTAGTTACAATTATTTCTACATCGCCCTGCTCTACCAGGATGGCTTGGTGTTTCGATAATCTTTTTTGGTAAGAACGAATGTCCCGCTTTTGCCTCCAATACAGTAAACACTGTATGAGGTAATAAAATGAGTGTCCTTTGGCCCAGTGTAGATCTATGGGCTTCCTGAACATTGAGCACCAGTGCACCCTGGCTATCCCTTACTCACTCGATGCTGTTTGAAGTTTACCATCAGTCCGTAGCTGTGTATCCGTGGTTGGCACCCTCCTGTCATTACTGGGAAAGTATGGACTTCCTTGGCAGTTTGCAGCTCAGGGGTTTAGTAGATGGCTTCTTTCCTGGCAGTCCTTAAGGTTCAAAGTCCAGCTGTAATCTCCTATTCCAAGTATGTCACTTGCTGCTGAGTTAGTTGTGCTTTCTGTAAACCAAGACACTCAGCAAACTCTCAGTCTGTTGTACACAGTTCTTTTGTTGCTGTGGCATCCACGTGCTCCAGTAAAGTTCCACCCTAGGATGGAGGATCCCAGGTCTCAGGTTCACGAGTTGACCAGTTCTCAAAAATCATTCAGCTGTTCCCACAACCCTGGGTAACACTGTCCAGGTTAACTCTTCTCCCTCTCTTAGGGCTTTGCTATTCAAAGGCAAATAACCTTAGGCTTCCTTTGGCCAAACCAGGCAGAAGAGACATCCCTCAAATCCAGAAGGTAAACATTCCTTCCTTAATTTTTTTTAAGGTAAAAATTCATTCCTTAATTTGATTGATAAAGTGCATGGATTTTCCATTACTGAGTGTATCCATTCAATGAGTCCATTACTTGCCCTCACGTCTTCTACCAAACTAAAGCACTTGGTATCCAAAAATTTAGCAAATTGGCAAAATTGGAGTTTTGCACTTGGATTCCCATTCAATTAGGAATTCAGACTCTTCCATTTGTGTGTGTGTGGATTTGTGCACGGATGGTGTTGCACACGTTTGTGTTCACGAGTGTCCAAAGCAGTGGGGTTGCTCAGGTGTGTGCAGGTCAGTGGGTATGTGTGCAAGGACGAGCATGCACATGTATGTGTGTACACAGGGGTGTGCAGAGTGTTGAAGCTGAACAAGGCCATTGTGGTACTGGTGTGTGCGTGCACTTTGGGAGTGAAAGGAAGGGGTTACACATGTGTCTGTGTGTGTGCGCACAGGGCTGCACTACGGGATGTGGACGCGTGAGTGCGTGTGAGCACACAGATAGTGTGTACACGCAGTGGCAACAATGTGTGCTTGCACAGGGGTGTGCTGAGGAGATGGGTTGCACACAGGTGCACAGGTGCGGCCTGGAGCAGACCCTCACCTCCAGAAGCCCATGATTGGTTCAGTCTCTAATTTGACCCGCAAGTTCTCAACGTGATCATGGCTGTTCTTAGTCCTTTGCAGTCAGCTTCTTCGTATAGAGGGCAAATCCCTTGCCCTCCTGAATTCCATAGTTACAATCACGTCTGCTTTGTGTCAGGCTTTTGCTTTATTTGTTTATTTATATATTTATTTATTTTCCTTTCCCATTTTCTACGTAGGAAAATTAATTTCTGAGCCATTAGAAGAAGAAGCGCAACATGCAACAATCTTCCTTACACTGCACAGTTTGCATGAGTAGCCAAGTGCTCCTCAGGTCATGTGTGCTGCAGAGGTGACCTTGGTGGCAGGGGCCGTGTCTTCATTTTCTACCTGCCCCGTGGGAACAGAAGAAGACTATTCAGAGCAGGAGCTGCAGAGCAGGATGAACTGCATGAGAAGGTAAGGCTGAGAACCAAGGACACAGCTTTTGTGTCACTCACCCACCTGTGGCAGAGGTCAGGATTTCTGCAGGGATGGGAAATCATCCCATCACTTACTGCCTTACAAGGAGCTGAGAAGCTTTTCTTGCTCAAGTCCTGCTTCCCAGCTTAACCACCTCCAGGGAAGTAGATGTCACTTTTCCGGTGTCCTTCAATTCCGTGCCCACATTTTCCCAAAAGCAAAAGAATCTGGAGGTAACTACCTGCAGTGAAGTGAGCGATTTCTGTGCCTATTTCTGATGGTGGCAATGACTTTGGAGGTCACACTTAATTGACGGTGGCTGTTTCCATTCTGACAAAGGCTGTTGTTGCAGCTGACTTCCCAAGGCTGCCATACGTGGTGATGATGCAGCCTTGGGCTTCTGCGTTTGCATGAATCCTACCTTTCCTTTCTCTGTCTTGCAGGTCAGATGGTGCTGGAAGCGGACGGTATCTCAGTAGGAATGAAGGTGAGCGCAGGAGCAGATGCTGAGGCGAGGAAGGAAGTCCATGCTAATGAGCTCTGAAGCATCTACAGGTACGGTACCAGAGGAGGCAGCAGTGATGCTGGAGGGCACGTGGTGAGTGCATGGACAGGGTGGAACAAATGCGTGCGTGTGCTGAGGAGTTGGGTTGCACACGGGTGCACACAAAGGGATGTTTGTGGTAGGTGTAGGCACGTACGTGTTCCCAGGGATGGTTTGCACACGTCTGTGAATGCAAAGGAGGGCACAAGATGCAGTGCGTGCATGGGGGTGTGCAAAGCAGGCAGGGTGGCGCATGGGTGTGCGTGTGCACATGGATAGGGGAAGGCTGGGGTTACAGGTTGACCTGTGCTGAGGTGAGTGGGGGCTCATGGTGTTGCTCAGTGGTAGATTTGTTCACAGTGAGTGCTACCAGGAAACTCACACCCCCTTTTTGTTTCAGCTGTGCCAGTGCTGTGATCCCTTGCTGCTGGGCTGGGGTGTTGGAAGGATGGTGTGCGTGCCGAGCTCCCATCTCTCTTGCAGGAATCAAGTGTAGAGCCAAAGGGATGTTTGGGCCAGGTGGCTGCAAGAAGACTGGCTGTTTGGGATGGTGGCAGCTGATGGAAACAGGTATTCCGTTCAGCGTTTAACAGAAGTCAGGGGTCCTACAGCAAGAATGAGTAGGATCTCGAATGGCTTCAAACATGCACACTGAGTACATCTGTCCTGCCATGCCATCTCTGCTTCTTTCTGATGAAAGCATTTTTACGACCACGTGTTGGGCCTGTTTGCTTGAAGAAGGAGAAATGTTAGGTACAGTTCTCACCGAGAACTTCTGTGTAATTTGAATCATGAGTGTTAGCACAGTTCTCCTACTGCTAATAGCTTTCACTAAACCACGTCCCTCAACACAACATTCAGTCGTTCCTTGAACACCCCCAGGGTCGGTGACTCCACCAGCTCCCTGGGCAGTCCATTCCAGTGCTTGGCCACCCTTTCTGAGAAGTAATATTTCCTAATGTCCAGCCTGAATCTCCTCTGCTGCAGCTTGAAACCATTCCCTCTATTTCTGTCAATAATGACACAAGAGGACAGGCCGTCCCCCAGCTCACTACAGCCTCCCTTCAGGAAGTTATATTGAGCAATGAGGTCTCCCCTGAGCCATCTCTTCTCCAGGCTGAGCATTCCCAGCTCCTGCAGCCTCTCCTCATATGGCCCCATTGTGCTCCAGAGCCCTCACCAGCTTTGTTGCCCTTCTTTGAACACGTTCCAAAGCCTCAGTGTCTTTCTTGCAGTGAGGGGTCCAAAACTGGAAACAGAACTTGAGTTACGGCCTCACCGGTGCTGAGTACAGGGAAATAGTCACCTCTCTGCTCCTGATGGCAGTGCTGTTTCTGGTGCAAAATGAATGTAAGCATCACATGTGTAACATCCTTTCTGACAGAGCTCTGTGACAGGAGTCCAATGGATTTGAGACCTGACTTGAAGTCTGTGGGCATCACCCAGGAGCTGGGGTGAGAGTATTAGGCCTAGGAACAGGAGCCTCTTTGGTCGTTATTAACTCCCACCTTTTTTGGTCAGGAATCTATGTGTTGCTTTTTTTTTGTTGTTTTTTTGTTTGTTTGTTTTTTTTGTTTGTTTGTTTTTTTCATGTAAAGAAAAGAAGACCATTCAAGCTGTGAGGTGTCCAGAGCCCAAGTCTCATGGGGAGCTTCTTATGGAACTGGGATGATTTAGTCTGGATAAGAGGAGGCTCAGGGAAGACCTTATCATTCTCTATGATTACCTGAAGAGAGGTTATGTGGAGGTGAGGGTTGTGCTGCTCTTCTCCCATGTAACTAGTGACAGGAGTGGAGGGAACGGCCTCAGGTTGTATGAGGGGAGATTCAGCTTGGATGTTAAGAAAACCATCTCCAAATGGGTGCTCAGACGCTGGAGGCATCTGCTGGCTGAGCGCTTTGTTGGGTGAGCATCACACTGCTGGAAAGCACGCAGCTGTTGTCTCTGCGAACAGCCCCATCCGTGGGGACTGGTGGCTTTTTCATGTTACCCTTGTGTTTCAAGTCCTACATCCAGTTACTCGTGCTGCTTGAAAGCACCATCTCCAGCTGAGAGCTTTGTGCCACGGGAGCTCCCCTGCTTCTCCCAGGGATGGGCGACCGAATGGAAGGCCCAGCAGAAGTCTGGGTAGGTGATATCACTTGCTGTTCCTTTCCCCACCCATGCCAGGAGAAGCAGGGAATGGGACTGGGGGACATCCCAGCGGTGGGATCCTGCCTCAGCAGAACTGAATGGCTGTTCTGATCCACGTATTTGAACCTGAGTGGATCTGACACCAACAAGAGAGGCGAAGGGCCTGTGGGAAGAAACTGCATGATCCACAATTTGTGGTGCAAGGTGTTGTAGGAGGTGCTGCTAACAGTGCCCAGAAGGCTTTCTCTTTGACGGGGAGAGAATTAACTCGGTTATTTTAATGAATCTATTTCCTTTCTGCTCATCTTTCATACTACCTCTCATAAAACTGTCTGTGGCTTCTCAAGTAGTATTTCTTGCTAAAGAGAATAGGCGTGCAGCCTGCGCTTTCGCCTGCGCAAAGGATCTTCTAATCATCTCTGCCTGTGTTTCTTTTAGACACTTAGGTGGAGCAGAGTGGAACACAGACTTGGGTGCATCTCCATTCAGGAGCAGGGACACGCAATGCTCATTTTAGGTGTCTGGCTGACAACAAGAGCAGAGAGGTAAGTTTCATAGGGTCGCGTGCCCATTTTATTTTCTTTTTCATTCATGATGCACAGAGGCGTTACCCAGACAAAGCGAGCATTTGTCAGCTGGACTTGCTAGAAATGACCTAGGCAGTGAAATGGGTTTGAAGCATCCCAAAGAGCCCTGCAAAAGAATGCTGAGAGTTAACCTGGCACCCTCCTTTGGAAACCTCCGGTGTCTCTCAGCTCTTCAGCTGTGCCCAAACACCTCCCATTGCGCTGCCACACCAGGACGTAATTCCAACCCCACCCTGAGTTCTGGAATGTTGTGGTGCCGTGTTGGAATCAGATGTGACCAGGGGGTCTTGCCTCCCCCCCTTGTGGGGGGTCATGGTGGAGCAGGCTGGTGGCTGTTGGTGATGTCATAAGCGGCTGGCATGTGGAGAGGAGTGGTGTGTTCTATGTTCCTTTGTGGGCGTGTAGGAGTTCGGAGTGGTTGGTTGGCTTGTTGTTCTTGTGCCTTTAGTGCCTTTGTTTGAGTACCATCGTGCGCAGCATCCTGTAGGTAAGCTGAGCCGGTGTGGGATGGACGGGTGAGCAGTGAGGTGTTGAGAAGTGCTGGCTGTCGGAGCTCCCAGCACCGTATTGCTTACTCTTGAGCATCAGACGTCATTTTCCCCTGGTACACATGTTCCAAAGGGGGTGTCCATAAAGGTGGCACCCGTCCCATGCTTCTTCAGCCGTCTTCTTTGCTCAATTGTGGAAGCAGAGTAAAGCTGCTGGGCGGACAGGCATCACATAGCCTGAGACTCAGCATGTCTTGCAGCAAGTGGATGGGACGATTGTGCTGTGTGCGTTATGCCATGGCTGTCTTAGCCCTGCTCACTGACCTGCTCTTTCTCTCTCCTCTACCCACCCTCCGCCCACTGCCTTGGTGCAGCTTTTGCTCTCATAAGATCTGAGCAGAGTGACCAGGAACTGCTGCAGATAGCCTGAGGTGATCTCGTTGCCAGGTACGTGCCATGTTTTGTCCCACCACGTCGTTTTGCATGCCGTGGGTTTCTTCACTGCCCTCCAGCTCAGCCCTCAGAAGGGTGCTGTCTAATGCCCTGCTGTCGCACTGTCAGAGCGCTCTGGGCGAATGCATCTGCTGCTCTGTGCCAGAGTCCCCATCTGCTGGCAGAGGGATAGCAACTTGGTACAGCGCTGCCTAATAGGCTGTCACGTTTGAATTTACTGAAGCAAGGGGTAGTTTCTCGAACACTTGCCTATGCCGCAGGGTATGCAAGGGTAGCTCTGAAGAAGTCCCTCCATACTGTGCTGGGTGAATAGAGAAAACAGAAGTGTGTTTCTGCTCTGTTCCAGCTTGTCACACCTGCTGGGATGGGCAACGCATGCAGCGAGATCAGATGTGAGCCCGAGGTGGTGGGCACGGAGGTACAGTATGAAGCTCTGACTTGTCTTTGTTCCCTGTGTTGAGCTAGCAGAGGGAGCCGCAGATGTACTCTCCTACAGGAAAGAGTGGGCCAAAGGGGGCCAGGCCACCTGTCCACGCCAGTGCCATTGCTGATGAGTCTGTGTAGAGAGAGATGCATCTTTGCATGGCCTGGCGATCCTGCTGCATGCCAGGAAGAGAAAGTACTGTCGTGAGACGTGCAGCTCCTTCTGAAGTGCTCCTGAGCAGGAGGGAGCGCATTTCCTGCAGCTTTCTCTGCAGATGTGCTCCTCACCTTGAAATCCTCCTGGTTTGTCCTCAGCTCCTGACCACGGCCTGTGCTCTGTTTTGCAGGCTGATAACATGTGGAAGCCGCAGCTGGTGCGTGCGGAGTCATCTTTCAACGTGCCAGCGATTGCGGCAGCCCATGTTATTAAGCGTTACGTCGCCCAGGGGCCGGATGAGCTCTCCCTGGAGGTAAGCAGTTACAGGCAATCCTTGTTGTCATGCATGGGAGAGTCTAGGGTGTGAATGCTTCAGGAATATTCTCAGACACCTTCAGAATGTCTCGTGAGGTGAAGCTTCAAAGGTTTGGTTCCAGCTTAGACTTGTGCTGGGTTGGGAGCAGTTCAGCCATCTCTCCAGTATGGTTTGACTGGGCATTTGAACCTCCTGATCAAGCAGATCCTGCCCAGTATGGGAGCCTGGTCTCTGAGCAGCAGCAGACTGGGTGTGAAGTGTGCAGATGTGTTCAGAAAGCCCTGCTTAACTGATGCCCGTGGTTCAACTGGAGCTCTTGCGTAGCCTTTGGCAGAGAGCCTGCTGGTTTTGAGACCCGTTTCCTACTGCACGGCTGTATTGTGTATGTTGTGTAACTCCTGTACCTCCAAGTTCAGTTTTAGAAGGGAAAATGCCTTGGGGGCTGCATTGGTGCAATGGCTGTCAAGCTTTAGGATATTCTGCATCGCAGAAGAAGGCAGTTATTTGAGCTGTGTTTTCCTGCCAGCTGTGCTGAAGCTAGGGTTGCCGTTTTGATCTCTTGCAGGTGGGAGACGTGGTGTGCATTATTGCTATGCCACCAAAGGAGCTGAGCCCCTGGTGGAGAGGCAAGCGTGGCTTTCAGGTAGGCACATGCTTCCAACAGGAGAGCACAACTTCAGTAGAGTCAGGAATCTCAGCTTGGAGCTGCTCTGCCTGCACAGGATGGCTTCCGGATGCAAACGGTTGCCCTGTGTCGCTGTCAGAGGACCTTCCCTTTGGCTCTGGGCTGGGGCTAATGCCCAGCTGTCTTTTTGTTCTTGTTACAGGTGGGATCTTTCCCTAGTGAGTGCGTGGAACTCATTAGCGGAGAAGTTCCTGAGTCCCTGGTCAATTCATTGCGAAAGCCAGGTACACATGTTACATTTGATACTGCGGGTTAGTAAGCTGGGGTCAGAGCGTGGCTTTCAGGGGTTTCGTTAATGCCCGAGTTGAGCAAGATTAGCAAGGATGACTGCATTAAGGTCCATGGGAACACGGAGAGATCTGGCCCAACCCCACTGTGTTTATTCCTGGGCTTGGGGAAGTCACAGAATTCTCCTGGAATGGCTTGGGGTTGGAATAGGCCTAAAGGATCATCAGGCTCCAAGGCCCCTGCCTCAGTCTGGGTGGCCAGCCTCTGCATTTTGTAGGAGACGAGAGCAGGCTGTCCAGGGCCCCTTCCGACCTGACCTTGGGGACTTGCAGGGATGGGGAAATACCGTTCCTGCGTGTCCTTGTTGGGAATGTTCTTCCCATTGTTACGTGCTCGGTCGAATGTGTTACGCTCGGCCTCGTGCAACCGATCCAAGCCTGAAACGAACTGGTTTCTCTGTTTTGTTGCGCAGTGCCGAAGAAACGGGGCAAGCTCCCACCCTTCCTTCGTTCGGTGGTGAAGGCCCGCCCCAGGAGATCGGAGCAGCCGGAGCCGGAGAAGGAAGGGGTGTTTGGGTGTGACCTGGGGGAGCACCTTCTCCGCTCTGGCCGTGATGGTAAGGAACAGCCCATTGCTGAGATCTTCCTCGGTTGGGCATCTGAAGATGATAGGTCGTGGCATTTCTGGAAAGCCAGGAAGACATCTCTGTGCAGTTTCCTCAAAGCTGTCTCTGCCAGCTTTCTCCTCTAAGGAGGAAGCAAGCGGTGGCCCGGCTGGGCTTAGTGGCTGGGATGGGAGAAGAGCACAGCTTACTTACTTGAGTAAGAAGCTGAGCTAACTGCTGGCTCTTGTTCTGTAGTCCCCCAGGTCCTGCAGAGCTGCGCCGAGTTCGTCGAGCAGCATGGCGTGGTGCGGGGGATCTACCGCCTGTCCGGCGTGGCGTCCAGGATCCAGCGCCTACGGTAAGAGTGCTGCGACTGACACAGCTGTCAGCAGGGGCACGTGCCATGCTGCGGGCGTTCAGAGGAAGCCCTTCCTTGTCTTGACTGTATTTGGTGTGGCTTTGGACTTGCTTTCCTCTTTCTCAAAGCCCTCTGCCCAATCCTGTGTCCTTCTCTGCAGCCATGAATTTGATTCAGAGCAGGTGCCCGAGCTCAGCGTCCGTGACATTCACAGTGTGAGCTCCCTATGCAAGATGTTCTTCAGGGAGCTCCCAAACCCTCTTTTGACAAACCAGCTGTATGACAAGTTCACGGTAAGCACAGGGCAATGCCTTGCACTGCTTGGCCTTGATGACACAGGCTGTGTGCTGCAGTGTTCCCCTGATGCCTCTTGGAAGGCATCAAGTCTGCCTTGGTGCTGACCACCAGCACGCTATCCCCACGGTTCCCAAACCTGTGGCAGCTCTCTTGGCTGACTGGTGTCTGAATCCCTTCCTGCCTTTTTCCAGGACGCTGCCTGTGCTGGTACAGAGGAGGAGCGGTTGGTCAGGATGAAGGACGCCATCCAGCAGCTGCCCGCTCCTCACTACAGGTCAGTGCTGCGCTCGGTCTGCTGAGCTCAGCCCTGCTGCCTTTCAGAGGGCCACGATGCGATTCCAGGTGTTGCCTCACACTAGCAGCATCATGCGTCTGCACGCTGAAGCGGCTGAAGGCTGCACTGGGTCAATTCATTGGGTCAGTTCCTTGGCACGGGAGCACGGTTGGTGCAGCCGATGGCTGCGGCTGTGCTGTGCTGGGGCTTGGTGCTGCAGCATTGTGACACTGGGAACGTTTTATCTACTTCCTATTCAGGGACGGTAGCAATGACATCAACTAGTATGAAGTGAGGTTTGTTTAGGGCACTGCAGCACGGCTTGCTTTTTGGTGCTGAACATCTGCCCCTCTTGTTTTCCAGGACACTCGAGTACCTGATGAGGCACTTGGCGTCTCTCGCTGGCAGCTGCTCGGTCACCAACATGGACGCTCAGAACTTGGCGATTGTGTGGGCTCCAAACCTCTTAAGGTAAACCTCTTTTTCTGTTGAAGCACAACGCTTAGTTCTGCTCTCCAGAAAGAAAGCAATCCTCCCTTCTTCTTCCTCTAGTGTGCTCTTCTCCTGTAAAAGCTGTCAGAAGTGGCTGGCAGCAGAGGAGGAGCCTGGACTGCTCTCCCCCAACCCCAGGGGCACAATTTCTAGACGGCAGTTTCTGCTCCCTTGTTGAGCTGGGACTGCTGTGTCCTTGATCATCCAGGAGAATTTTGTCAGTGGCATCGCTGATTGCCCACTGCGGAAGTCTCCAGAGCCCAGTCTGACTGATTTGGGCTGCAAAACTTCAGACCTGGGGAAACAGTCTTGCAGGAACGACTTGTAAAATCTGCCTTTTCTTCAGATCCCAGCAGAGCCAGTCTCCCTGCGCCAGTGGAGGAGCTGCCTGCTTGGAAGTGCAGAGGCAGACGGCTGTGGTGGAATTCCTGATTGGCCACACAGAAGTCCTCTTCTGCTCCAACGCCACGTCAGCCATGGGAGAGGGAGCAGGTGAGCGTCTTCCTCCATTAGCTTGATCTTGATCCAATCCAGGCCTTCTCCAAGATCTTTCAAATACGCTTTGACTCTCAACGGGACAGGAGGCTTCCGGGCTTAGATGAGAATATGGCACCCTCTTTCTGGATCCTGAGAATGTCTGAGGACAGACTTTACATGGAGAAAACCATCCCTGCCTTTAGGATGTTTTGAATGGGGGTGAAGCATGATTGAAATGTGGCAGCAAAGCTTTCTGAGTTCCCAGATCCATTTTCTAGGGTTTTATTTGTTTTTGGTTTTGTTTTTTTATGCCTGTTTTGATACAGTGAGCAGCTCTTAATTATGACTGTGTCCTTTGCCACGAGCATACCTCTGAGCAGCCGGTTACTTTGAGCTCCTCTTCTTCCAGTGGCTCGGATAAGCAAGTCTGAGAGAAATGCAGAACTGGGATGGCTGTGCTGCTGCTTTCTGATCCTCCCTCTTACCTGTGGTTTTCCCTTGCAGGGCACAATTCTCCACCTGTGCCCAAGTCTGTGTGTGCCACAAAGCTGCTCACGCTGCAGGAGGCACAGGCTCTGAGAAGAGGCCAGAGCAGCTCTCCTGCAGTGACACCAGGCAGTGAGATTGAAGTGGAGGAAGGCCCCACAGCCGGACCTGGGAGATTCCACACAATCCTTGATTTTCCATCTGAAAGGTAAAGAGGACTTCCCTTTCCAGCCCCTATCATCATTGGTCAGGTGGTCTTTATTGGTTTACTTTTTGTCCACTATATCTCCGAGGATTCAACTAACACACAGTTGCCCGATGGGCTCAGTGGAGCCACACAAGGGTGCCTTTCCTTCCTGGTTGGGCAGGCAGTCACGAGATGCAGAAAGCCACGCTGACGTCTATCCTGGACTATGCTGGCTGTACCTGGAAACGTTGGGGTTTTCCAGATTTCAGGGCCACATGCCTGAAACCAGTTCCAGTTCTCCTCTAAGCAGAGCTGTTGGTCAGACTTGCTGGCACTAGAAATTAAAGATGGCAGTGAGCTGAGGCCGAGGAGGTGTTAGTGTAAGAGTCAGAGGTGCTTTTGAGCCGCCTTTATGGCTGCACAGTTCCTCAGAAAGCAGTTACTCCTGCCAGCTCCTGTCCTGTCCGGCTGCGGAGCCTTTGCTCACATGCTCTGCCTCTCTTCTTCAGTCCTCAAGCAGGACTTGAGGGCTGAGCTGTAGGAATGGAAGCGTCCTCTGCTGTTTGCAACAGAGCGCGTTTCGAAGCTGTGTTTCAGCAGAAAGCAGGCAGTGCCAGGAACAGGCAACTATTGGCAAGGGCTCGGTGTGACTCTTCCCTCACCCTGCACCACGACTGACAGCATGCTCTGTTTTCTCTCCAGACCACGTTCTCCCAGAAAGAGCAAGGAATCACCAGCTGGCAGCTGGTGGTCCTGCTTCTGCCTGCGCAGACCATCCCCTGTGGCCAAACGCCAACAGCAGCGCAGTGCCAGGGAGCCCACAGAAGCAGATCTCGTGGTCATGGCAGGTAAGGGTGCAAATCCAGCTTTCAAAACACTGCTTGTCAGCAACACAGGTAGAATTCATGCTTTCAGTGGGCTTGTACCTCCTTCTGGCATTCAAGCCCGTGCCTGACATCTTCAGCTGACCCCTGTTTTCCCAAAGGAGCCTCTCAAGCTTTTTGAAGCCTACTTGACAGGCAGCACCAAGCCTTTGCCCCCATGGGCAGAGAAAGTTGGACTCTAACCCCTGTGTGTCCACTCCTTCCTAGGTGAATCGACCCATTGTGAACCCAGAAGAGCCGAGTCAAGAGCTGATGGCTCAGAGCGTGCTTCCATCAATGGAAAGCTCACAGGAAGCACAAGTCGCTGCAATTCAAATGACAGCGTTCTGAGTGCCAGCAGCGACGGAGAGCGGGAGGTCATGGTTGTTCAGGCACTCATTTCTCCCAGCTGTGAAGAAGGGGCTGCCCTGAGCCTGCCAGAAACCACAGTCAACAGCATGGACGATGGCCCAGTGCCTTTCCAGTGCATCCCAGCCCAAACAGAGCCCGAGTGCCCCGACAGCGAAACCTCCAAGCAGGACCAGGTCATCGTCACTGAGGAGAATCCGAGCCTCTTGGAGGGGGACTTGGAGTCAGGCTGCAATTCAAATGACAGCCTTCCTTCTGACAGCAGCGACGGAGAGCAGGAGGTCATCATTGCTCAGGAACTCATTTCTCCCAGCTCTCCTGAAGGGCCTGACCAGAGCCTGCCAGAAGCCACAGTCACCAGCCTGGACTGTGGCCCAGTGCATTTGCAGGGCAGCCCAGCCCAAACACAGCCTGAGCGCCCTGACAGCGACACCTCCAAGCAGGAGCAAGTCAGTGTCACTGACGAGAAGCCAAGCCTCGTGGAGGGGGACTTGGAGTCAGGCCTGCAGTCCCAGGCACCAGGCAGCAACACAATCTCTGACCCACCCTCTCCTCAATAACAGAGGATAAGTCCCATCGTTTCCCAGAGCAACATAGTGAGTAATACAGAGTGAGTGTGAAACAGAAATGTGAACTTGATGAAAAAAAGAAAAACAGAAAAAAAGAAAAAAGAAAATAAAAAGAAAAAGAAAAAATACACCAAAAATAACTTAATGATATCCTTGGGCTGCATATAAGCAAGGTACTGCCAGCAGATTGAGAGAGACGATACTTGCCCTCAGTTCAGCATTGTTGAGACCACACATCGATCATCGTGTCCTGATCTGAGTTGTCTGTTACAAGAATCATACTTAAGGGAATCCAACAGAGGGCTCAGAAGATGATAAAGGGACTGCAACATCTCTCCTATAAGGAAAGGCTGAGAGAGCTAGGACTGTTAATCCTGGAGAAGATTCAGGGGAGGTCTTATCCATGTGCAAATGAGGATGCAGAGAATGGAGGATGCAGAGAATGGAGGTGATCTGGTCAGTGGTGCCATTGCCAGGACAAGAGACAGTGGCTACAGCCTCGGAGAGAGAAGGTTCCATGTAAACAATCAATAAGTGTTTGAGTGCTGAGGAGATGAAAGCATATGCTCTTGAAATGAAGAAGGCTCAAACAGCAGACTTGAGGGTGCTTTTCCAATGTTCTGGTTTGTGAAGACCCATTTTCTTCTTGGAGTAGAAACACAGACAGAAGCCAGCAGAGTGCATGAGATCCAGCAAGAGGGAACACAGATGAAGGCAAATAAAGCTGAATTCCTCAGGTGATCAATTCTGCCTGCCAGAAAGCACAGTCACCAGCCTGGACTGTGGCCCAGTTGAAAGCAGTGGAAAGAGGAGTTAATGAAGGCCCCAGCATTAGGACAATGGGGCAGAAGAGAACTGCACTGGTATCCCACACGGTCTCTCCAGTGCTGGAGGTGAAAGGGGGACATTGGCTTTCCCCTCAGAGATTTCTGAAGTATCAAGCCATTCTAGTGGAGCAAGATGATGGAGAAATAACAGTAACAAATATTGTAAATCCAGCTGCTTTTCTTAATGCAATTACAGGAGAACCTGTGTCTCACGACTGTTTAGGGACTATGAAAGCAGTGTATTCCAGTTGCAGAGACTTGAAAGAGAACCACTGGAGGATGCGGAAGACGCCTGGTACACAGACGGGAGCAGCTTTGTTCGACATGGGAAGATGAAGATATGGACTGATTCAAAATATGCCTTAGTGCTGTTCATGCACCCATATCAGCAATATGGAAAGAAAGAGGACTGTTGTCAAGCCAAGGGAAAGGTCTTAAACACGCTGAAGAAATAGCCAGACTCCTGGAGGCAGTCCAACAGCTGGAGAAGGTTGCTAAAATGCACTGTTGATGCCAGCAAAGGGGAGACAGTGCTGAAGGAATGGGAAATGCGCTGGCTGACAGAAAGCAAAGCGAGCGGCAGAGGGTGAGGTGGTGGAGGCTTCCTTGATTCCAGATGGTAACATGCAGGTGGATGGTGAGCCAAAGCACTCCAAAGAGTATTGGAACTCGATAAATAATTATCAGGAAGGGCAGGTAAAAGAGGAAGGATGGACCTTTCCAGCACAAGGGAAAAGAATGATTCCAGCAGCCATATGATGGGCTGTGGTGACTGAAGATAGGAAAACTCCCTGGGGAGCAGAAGCATTATATAAATATCTTGTTCAACGAGTGGTCACCCGAAATGGGTATACTGCCATTAGGCAAGTGACCCAGCAAGGTGAAGTTTGTTTACCAGATGATCCTAACACAGGCCACAAAGTTCAGTTAGGGCAAACAGGGAGAGAAATTAGCCAGGACAATAATGGCAGGTAGATTTCTCAGAGCTGCCAAGAAAAGGGGGGTACAGATACATGTTAGTTTTAGCAGATACCTTTCCAGGATGGCCTGAGGCATACCCGTGCCGGACTAACCAGGCCAGGGAAGTAACAAAAGTTTTGTGACAAGAAATAATTCCAAGGTTCTGGGTGCCAGGAACAATCTCTTCAGATTGAGGCCCCCTTTTTATTGCTAAAGTGGTTCAACAAGTCAGTACTTTATTGGGAATCAATTGGCAGTTGCATACACCTTACATGCCACAGTCAAGTGGCCAGGTGGAAAAGAGGAACCATTTATCTAAGCTGCAAATACTAAAAGTTGTCCAAGAGGCTGGGATACCAAGGTTGCAAGCACTGCCTCTGGCACTTGTGAGAATTCGAAGAAAACCCCAACCAAGGAAGGATGAAGCCCATATGAAATTCTCTATGGGCGACCTGTGCGGTGCCTTTGCAGTGCAGCCCAGCCCAAAGACAGCCCGAGTGCCCCAACAGCGTCACCTCCAAGCAGGACCAAGTCAATGTCACCGAGGAGAAGCCGAGCCCTTGGATGGGAACCTGGAGTCAGGCCTGCAGTCCCAGGCACCAGGCAGCAACACGATCTCTGAGCCACTCTCTCCTCAACAACAGAGAATGAGTCCCATCTTTCCCCGTCCCTCTCCCGTCCTCCTTTCTCCGATTGAATAAAGGCACTCTGGTGCTCAATCAACGCCTTGACTGTGTTCCAAGTCTTCATTCACAGGGACCATGATGAATGCAAGAAACAGCAAGGCAGCTCAGCTTGCAATGCTGTGACTGTGGGGTGCGTGCAGCAGAGCTCTGGGTGTGTTCCCATTTTGCCTGGTTTTGTGATGCCTGCAGCGAGAGCTCTGTTACCATTTTTTAGGGGAGCACATAGTCTCTGGCATCCTGGATGCTGCTCATGCAAACCCCAAGCTTCCTGGCTGTGGCTTTGTGATGCTTTTCAGGGCCTTTTGATGCTCTTCGCTGCCTTGGCTGCTCCCTCACACCTCTGTCCTCCTGCCGTGTCCATTCCCAGCTCCCACCTCTGAGCTGTCCCTGCAGATCGTCTCCGGCCCTGCCATCATCACGCTGCGGAAGAAGGAGCTCACCCTGACCAACATCAGGCAGTGCTGCCAGCCTCTCTCACTCTCTAGACCAAGTGTAACTACGCTGTCGTGCAGACAAATGCTTTCTGTCACATCCTCCATCCCCAAAGCCATTTACCAGTAGGTGGCTGTTGCAGAAGAAGAATCAAGCAGCAGAAGCTTTTGCTCAGCTACAGCACACAAATGCTACAAAAGCAGAAAAAAAACACAAGCTCTGGGTCTGTTTGTCTTGCACAGGCTTGCACGGACTCTGTTTGATGGTACCCCCATCCTTGCTTTCCTTCCCTGCTTCTTGTCTGATGGCACTGCTGAGCCAGGAACAAGCTGCCCAGCGTGGCAGAGCGTGGTGCAGAGCTGTGCTGGGCCCTCCTCCCCTTCCTCTGCTGCAGCTTGGCGTGCAACCTCACCCACTTCTCTGACAGACCTGCTGATCCCACGCGTGCCATCGGGATGCTCTGGCACGGGATGTGCCTCCAACCCAAAGCTCCTTCCCACCTCCCAAGGGAAAGCAAAGCAACCCAAGCATCGCCAACAAACCTGCCCAGCAGACAGCAGGGAATGCAAACAGCTTCTGGCTGCTCCCCTGCACTCCCGTCCTAAGTAAGAGACCCCACGAGGACTGGCTGGGAAATGAGTGCATGACACACATGAGTGTGCACAGGATTGTGCAAAGCAGTGGGGTTCCATGTTTTGTGTGTGTGTGTGTGTGTGGATTTGTGCACGGATGGTGTTGCACACATTTGTTTTTGTGAGTGTCCAAAGCAGTGGGGTTGCTCAGGTGTGTGTAGGTCAGTGGGTATGTGTGCAAGGATGAGCATGCACATACATTTGCGTGCACAGGGGTGTGCAGAGTGTTGGAGCTCCGCAAGGACATTGTGGTACCGGTGTGTGCGTGCACTTTGGGAGTGAAAGGAAGGGGTTACGCGTGTGTCTGTGTGTGTGCGCACAGGGCTGCACTAGGGGATGTGGACACGTGAGTGTGTGTGAGCACATGGATAGTGCGTGGACGCGGTGGCACCAATGTGTGCTTGCACAGGGGTGTGCTGAGGAGTTGGGTTGCACACAGGTGCACACACAGGGATGTTTACTGGTAGGTGTAGGCACATACGTGTTCCCAGGGATGGTCGGCACACGTCTGTGAATGCAATGGAGAGCACAAGGTGCGGTGCGTGAATGTGGGTGATCAAAGCAGGCAGAGTGGCGCAGGTGTGTGCGTGTGCACGTGGATGGGCGGAAGGCTGGGGTGCAGGTTGACCTCTGCTGAGGTGAGTGGGGGCTCACGGTGTTGCTCAGAGCCATCTCTTCTCCAGGCTGAGCATTCCCAGCTCCTGCAGCCTCTCCTCATATGGCCCCATTGTGCTCCAGAGCCCTCACCAGCTTTGTGTGCCGGTGTGCTGAGGAGTTGGGTTGCACAGAGGTGCACACACAGGGATGTTTGTGGTAGGTGTAGGCAGCTCTGGGAGAGTTTTTCTGTGCATGTTCCCATCTCTTTTCCATTCCTTTGCCCCTCAGAACAGTTTTCCAGTGGCTCTTGTCCAGTAATTCTTTGAACAGCCTGCAGCTGACTCTCCTGAAGCTCAGGGTCCTGACTTTGCTTTTTGCCAGGCCTGCATTCCTTGAGATGAGGAACTCCAGGAGGGCATGGTCACTACAGCCCTGACCACCTCCAGTCTTAAGCCCTGCTGTGCACCGTGTCCAGTAATGCTTCCCTTCTGCTTGGTGTGCTCAATGCTTGGGCCACACAGTTCTTCTCAGTGCACTCCAGCAGTCTCTCAGACAGCTTGCAGCCAGCCATGCTGATTTCCCAGCCTGTCTGGAATCCCCCATCAAGTTGAGTCAGTGAGCGCGGTGCTTCTGGTAGCTGCAGTAAGCAGGGCCCGTCAACAGACCCTCAGCTGCAGAAGCCCATGATTGGTTCAGTCCCTAATTTGACCCACAAGTTCTCCATGTGATCCTGACTGTTCTTAGTCCTTTGCAGTCAGCTTCTTCATATAGAGGGCCAATCCCTCGCCCTCCTTAATTCCATAGTAACAATCACGTCTGCTTTGTGTCAGGCTTTTGTTTTCATTTTATTATTATTATTAATATTCTTTTCCCATTTACTAGGTAGGAAAGCTACTTTCTGAGCCATTAGAAGAAGAAGTGCAACAGGCAACAATCTTCCTTGCACTGCGCAGTTTGCATGAGTAGCCAAGTGCTCCTCAGGTCATGTGTGCTGCAGAGCTGACCTTGGTGGCAGGGGCCGTGTCTTCATTTTCCACCTGTCCCGTGGGAACATAAGAAGACTATTCAGAGCAGGAGCTGCACAGCGAGATGAACAGCATGAGAAGGTAAGGCTGGGAATCAAGGACACCTCCAGAAAAAGAGAAAAATTGAGTCAAGTAAGCTGCGTGATGGCCACGTGATACTGACCATGACTGGAGGGAGAGTGCATGGCTAGGAATGACTGATGGCTGTGGTTGGATGAATGCCTACGTGCGCAGTGAAGGAGAGTTTGTTGGATGTTCTGCGGACATGTGATGGCTGGGAAAGTTAAGAGAGAAAACGTGTCAATGCATAGAAGGGATGTTAGAACCCAGAATTAATCATTTGGGTCATCCACATCTGAGTCCATTCCAGATTGCCGCACTGTCAGAACTTGAGGCCTGGGATTTTCCTTTAGGAGTGCCAACTACCTCTTTTAAATAATAAAAGATATTACTAAACATAACTTCCCTCCTTGTATGGGAATAACATAGGGATGTTTGATATTTCTGTCTTTGCATTCCTTTAGCACCCAGGGCATTGATGCAGCTGCAAGAATCTGCTGTGTTGTCCTCCTTTTTTGCATAAAAGAATGGTAAAATAGCAATCTCTGGGTGAAAAATTGTTAAAGCATTTTACCTTCTTTGCCCCTAGGAAGCAATGGCTTGGAAATGGCAATGTCACCCAGGAACCCGCACGGCAACCCAATATCTCATTTTTTGGGTCTGTGAAAAACCACCACGATGACAAAAACATGTCTGCATTGTTTCCGTGCTGTCAGCGCAGCCCTGAGGAGTGGTGTGGGCATGGCATGGAAGAGAGAAGGCATTTCCCTTCTGATAGGAGAGTGCCTGTTCACATGTTGGTATGTAACCACTCCATGCCCTGCCCCACGTGCTTCTGGATGGGCAGCTCAGCTTTTGTGTCACTCACCCACCTGTGGCAGAGATCAGACTTTCTGCAGGTGTGGGAAATCATCCCACTGCTTTGTGTCTTACAAGGAGTTGAGAAGCTTTTCTTGCTCAAGTCCTACTTCCAAGCTTAACCACCTACAGTGAAGTAGATGTCATTTATCTTGTGTCCTTCAACTCTGTGTCCATCTGTTCCCAAAAGCAAAAGAATGTGGAGGTAACCAGCTACAGTTCAGTGAGTGATTTCAGTGCTAATTCTGATCATTCTTGGAACCAGCTGATTTTAAGTCCTTGCCCTAGTCAAGGGTCTAAATTGCGTGTCAGAAGAAAGCTGGGAAAGTGGTTCTTGCTCATTATTTTTCATTTGCTGCTTCTTTCTTTAGGGTTCCTTTTCAAAAGGAGATTTTGGTGATGGAAGCAGTTGAAGAAGGAACAAAACCAGCTCTTGCCAGGAGTGCTTGAAGTCCCTGTGGAGAGAAGCAAAGAACCTGGGCTTCCTCTGGGATGCTCCCCACCATGTCTCAGGAGGGAGACAGTTGCTGTTGCTGTTCCAATTTCTGCTTTGTGTGTGGAAAGGTACGTCTGGGTTTCTTCTGCTTGTTTTCTCTTTTTCTCACTTTTAAGGAGAAGGGGTGGAGCAAGGGGAGACCCACTGGTCATTTGTTACCTCAAGAACAGGACGGATTCTGCATTCACCGTGGAAAACCTGGGCTAGTAGCATGGGCGTGTTTCAGGCTGGACTCTTCTTTTCCTGCTCGGTTTCCTTTTGGCTACAGGGAGACAGCTGTCTAAAGGTGTGTTTTCAAAGCCACTCTACAAAACCATGTTTCACTGTTGCAGGTGGTTCAGTGTGCTCTTGCAGCATAGATGCTTTTGCTGTAGAATCTTAGTGTTCCTAGGGGAGGACTGGGAGGAGGTAGTGAGAAGAGCATTCAATGCCTTGGGTGTATCTTAGTGAGAAATGTTGGCATGAGGTGCTGAAAGTCTTCAGCTGTAAAAGGACAGTGAGGCTCAGACTACTTAACGTGCTGGAGCAGGGTGGAAGCAAGGAGTGGGCACTGCCCTCCCAAGCGCAGGCTGCACTTGGTTATGGTCTGCCAGGTCTCTGCTGCCCTGGGTTTCTTCTGAGAAGTTTGTTGGAGCTGCTTGGAGTAGTGAAGGGTGGGGAAGAAGTGCTGTTCAAGAGCTAAGGCTCTGCATGATAATTTTGGATGGATTGCACCACGGCGTCTGAAGACATAGTTTCCATCAGAATGATCCCAGCATTGTGCAAGTGTCTCAGCTGAACCCCCTGAGCAGGTGTCTGAGAGCACCCGCCTCCTCCAGCTGAGCCATAGGAAAGCTAACTGTGCCCAGGAATGACTGCTTATGCAGACTGAATATGCTTCCAAGTGTTTTCCTTAGTGATAAATGATGTCCCAGCACTCTGATATTCCATCTCTGGCACAATCTGGAGCATCTCTGCAAACCATGGGTACCCATTCCCACCACCGTTTCTTCCTCTCTCTCTTTAGAATCAGCGTGGTGCAGTTCCCTGCGTTTGTGAGCAGCAGCCAGCAGGCTGCAAGAGATCCAGTTGCACCTTTAGCAGACAGAGGGATGTGATGGGGACAGACTGTCCTTACCGCCATGCAGAAGTGAGTTTTTCCCGTCCTCTATCAAGAAGTATGAAAGAATAGAGTTTGAATGTTACTTCTGAGCAGGTGCTGCACGTACGTGTTCCCAGGGATGGTTTGCACACGTCTGTGAATGCAAAGGAGGGCACAAGATGCAGTGCATGGGGGTGTGCAAAGCAGGCAGGGTGGCGCACAGGTGGGCGTGTGCACATGGATAGGGGAAGGCTGGGGTTACAGGTTGACCTGTGCTGAGGTGAGTGGGGGCTCATGGTGTTGCTCAGTGGTAGATTTGTTCACACTGAGTGCTACCAGGAAACTCGCACACCCTTTTTGTTTCAGCTGTGCCAGTGCTGTGATCCCTTGCTGCTGGGCTGGGGTGTTGGAAGGATGGTGTGCGTGCCGAGCTCCCATCTCTCTTGCAGGAATCAAGCACAGAGCCAAAGGGATGTTTGGGTCAGGTGACCGCAAGAAGGCTGGCTGTTCTGGATGGTGGCAGCTGATGGAAACAGGTGTTGTTGTGACTGTTCAGCTTTGATCAGAAGTCAGGGGTTTTGCAGGAAGAATGACTTGGTTCTCAAATGGCTTCAAACGTGCACACCGAGTACGTCTGTCCTGCCGTGCCATCTCTGTTTCTTTTTGATGCAAGCATTTCTACTACCATGTGTTGGGCCTGTTTGCTTGTAGAAGGAGGAATGTTAGGTACAGTTCTCACCTGGAACGTCAGTGTAATTTGAATCATGAGTGTTAGCACAGTGAAGCGAAGGAGGGCCCCGGAAGCAAACTTGGTGCTGTGGAAGCACTGTGCGATGAGAAGGTGGGAGGTAACACATGCTGGCAGATGTGGAAACCACTTTGGGATGGAGGTGTGGAGGAAAGGAAGGGCGATGACGGAGCTGATGGCAAAGAGCTTCCTGGGGCGGCTTGGTGCTTGCTTGGGGATGGATCTGATCAACTTCTTGTGTGCAGGTGTCCAGCTGGGTTTTGGGGAGCAGTCTGCATCCCAGGTTTTGTTTGGTACGACTGGGACCTGGGCCAGGCCAGGGCGAATCCAGTCTGTTTTGCTCTCATTCTTAGTGCTTGTTTTTGCTCAGGAGGGCAGGTGGCAGTCCTCATGGACCAAGGCCTGCGGGTGCGGTTTGCGGAGAAAGAGATCCTGCAGGCCTGGTGTGACACCCATGGAGCTGCAGCGAGGCTGCATCGGTGTAAAACACGAGAAATCCACAGAGATCTGAAGGTGGGTTGTGGGCTCGAGTTATGCCGGGGAGGATGCGCGTGCTCCTTTACGTGTGCGTTGTCTGCCTACTGTATGGCGGGTGGGCTTGGAAAGCTGGTAACGTGTTTCTGTTGTTGGGAGAAGCAGATATAAACTCTTCTCTCTATTGAAAAATTTAACAAAAGAGCCTCTACTTGCTTCTTAGCATATGAATCATAGAAGCATAGAATCAACAGGGTTGGAAAAGACCTGAAAGATCATCCAGTCCAACCATTCTCCTATTACTAATAGCTTCCACTAAACCACGTCCCTCAACACAGCATTCAGTTGTTCCTTGAACACCCCAGAGTCGGTGACTCCACCACCTCCCTGTGCAGTCCATTCCAGTGCTTGGCCACCCTTTCTGAGAAGTCCTATTTCCTAATGTCCAGCCTGAATCTCCCCTGCCGCAGCTTGAAACCATTCCCTCTAGTCCTATCAATAACAACACAAGAGGACAGGCCGTCCTCCAGCTCACTACAACCTCCCTTCAGGAAGTTATATTGAGCAATGAGGTCTCCCCTGAGCCATCTCTTCTCCAGGCTGAGCATTCCCAGCTCCTGCAGCCTTTCCTCATATGGCCCCATTGTGCTCCAGAGCCCTCACCAGCTTTGTTGCCCTTCTTTGAACACGTTCCAAAGCCTCAGTGTCTTTCTTGCTTTGAGGGGTCCAAAACTGGAAACAGAACTCGAGTTGCAGCATCACCAGTGCCGAGTACAGGGGGACAGTCACCTCTCTGCTCCTGCTGGCAGTGCTGTTTCTGGTGTAAAATGTATGTAAGTGTGACATGTGTGACATGATAGAGCTCTGTGACGGGAGTCCAATGGATTTGAGACCTGACTTGAAGCCTGTGGGCATCACCCAGGAGTTGGGGAGAGAGGATTAGGCCAGGGAACAGGAACCTCTTTGGTCATTATTAACTCCCACATTTTTTGGTCAGGAATCTATGCGTGTGTGCTGTTTTTTTTTTTCCTCATGTAAAGAACAGACTGAGTGTGCAGCTTGTGAATGAATTCATTCACCCCTGCTGATTGGTGCTGTTCTCTACAGGGAGCTGCAGTGGAAATGGACACTTGTGGTCCCCTGTCTGGCCCCCTCCCGCGTGCTCAGATCAGCCAAGTTGTCAAGGCCTGGCTCTTGGTTGGTGAGTTGTGCCGAGGTCAGAGAGTTGGATTTTCTGGGCTTTGAGACACGTCTTCCAGTTGCACGTTGTGTTATTTCTGATGTGCTGACCTGTTGAGCTGCAGCCCCAAATGAGGATTCAAGTCCTACCACGGCAGGAATGGTTGAGATTGGAATTGGAATGCAGAAGGCTGGAGCCAGCAGGAGCAGGGAATCCATCATCCCCCTGTACTCGGCACTGGTGAGTCCTCACCTTGAGTTCTGTGTTCTGTTCTGGGCCCCTCACTGCAATGAAATGCTGAGATGTGTCCAGAGGAGACCAGTGAAGCTGTGAGGTGTCTAGAGCACAAGTCTTATGGGGAGCTTCTTATGGAACTGGGATGATTTAGTCTGGAAGAGAGGAGGCTCAGGGAAAACCATATCACTCTCTGTGACTAACAGAAGAGAGGTTATGTGGAGGTGAGGGTTGTCCTGCTCTTCTCCCATGTAACTAGTGACAGGAGTGGAGGGAACAACCTCAGGTTGTGTGAGGGGAGATTCAGCTTGGATGTTAAGAAAACCATCTCCAAATGGGTGCTCAGACGCTGGAGGCATCTGCTGGCTGAGCGCTTTGTTGGGTGAGCATCACACTGCTGGAAAGCACGCAGCTGTTGTCTCTGCGAATAGCCCCATCCGTGGGGACTGGTGGCTTTTTCATGTTACCCTTGTGTTTCAAGTCCTACATCCAGTTACTCGTGCTGTTTGAAAGCACCATCTTAGAGGCAGCCTTGATTTCTCCAGCCCCGAGCTTTGTGCCACGAGAGCTCCCCTGCTTCTCCCAGGGATGGGCAACCGAATGGAAGGCCCAGCAGAAGTCTGGGTAGGTGATATCACTTGCTGCTCCTTTCCCCACCCGTGCCAGGAGAAGCAGGGAATGGGACTGGGGGACATCCCAGCGGTGGGATCCTGCCTCAGCAGAACTGAATGGCTGTTCTGATCCACGTATTTGAACCTGAGTGGATCTGACACTAACGACAGAAGCGAGGGGCCTGTGGGAAGAAACTGCATGTGCCACAATTTGTGGTGCAAGGTGTTCTCAGAACTGCTGCTTACAGTGCCCAGAAGGCTTCCTTTTTGACGGGGAGAGGATTAACTAGGTTATTTTAATGAATCTATTTCCTTTCTGTTCATTTTTCATACTACCTCTCATAAAACTGGCTGTGGATTCTCAAGTAGTATTACTTGCTAAGGAGAATAGGTGTGCAGCCTGTGCTTTTGTCTGCGCAAAGAATCTTCTAATCATCTCTGTCTGTGTTTCTTTTAGGCACTTAGGTGGAGCAGAGTGGAGCACAGACTTGGGTGCATCTCCATTCAGGAGCAGGGACACGCAATGCTCATCTTGGGTGTCTGGCTGACAACAAGAGCAGAGAGGTAAGTTTCATAGGGTCGCGTGCCCATTTTATTTTCTTTTTCATTCATGATGCATAGAGGCGTTACCCAGACAAAGTGACATTTGTCAGCTGGACTTGCTAGAAATGACCTAGGCAGTGAAATGGGTTTGAAGCATCCCAAAGAGCCCTGCAAAAGAATGCTGAGAGATAACCTGGCACCCTCCTTTGGAAACGTCAGGTGTCTGCCAGCTCTTCAGCTGTGCCCAAACACCTCCCATTGCGCTGCCACACCAGGACGTAATTCCAACCCCACCCTGAGTTCTGGAATGTTGTGGTGCCGTGTTGGAATCAGATGTGACCAGGGGGTCTTGCCTCCCCCCCTTGTGGGGGGTCATGGTGGAGCAGGCTGGTGGCTGTTGGTGATGTCATAAGCGGCTGGCATGTGGAGAGGAGTGGTGTGTTCTATGTTCCTTTGTGGGCGTGTAGGAGTTCGGAGTGGTTGGTTGGCTTGTTGTTCTTGTGCCTTTAGTGCCTTTGTTTGAGTACCATCGTGCGCAGCATCCTGTAGGTAAGCTGAGCCGGTGTGGGATGGACGGGTGAGCAGTGAGGTGTTGAGAAGTGCTGGCTGTCGGAGCTCCCAGCACCGTATTTCTTACTCTTGAGCATCAGACGTCATTTTCCCCCGGTACACATGTTCCAAAGGGGGTGTCCATAAAGGTGGCACCCGTCCCATGCTTCTTCAGCCGTCTTCTTTGCTCAATTGTGGAAGCAGAGTAAAGCTGCTGGGCGGACAGGCATCACATAGCCTGAGACTCAGCATGTCTTGCAGCAAGTGGATGGGACGATTGTGCTGTGTGCGTTATGCCATGGCTGTCTTAGCCCTGCTCACTGACCTGCTCTTTCTCTCTCCTCTGCCCACCCTCTGCCCACTGCCTTGGTGCAGCTTTTGCTCTCATAAGATCTGAGCAGAGTGACCAGGAACTGCTGCAGATAGCCTGAGGTGATCTCGTTGCCAGGTACGTGCCATGTTTTGTCCCACCACGTCGTTTTGCATGCCGTGGGTTTCTTCACTGCCCTCCAGCTCAGCCCTCAGAAGGGTGCTGTCTAATGCCCTGCTGTCGCACTGTCAGAGCGCTCTGGGCGAATGCATCTGCTGCTCTGTGCCAGAGTCCCCATCTGCTGGCAGAGGGATAGCAACTTGGTACAGCGCTGCCTAATAGGCTGTCACGTTTGAATTTACTGAAGCAAGGGGTAGTTTCTCGAACACTTGCCTATGCCGCAGGGTATGCAAGGGTAGCTCTGAAGAAGTCCCTCCATACTGTGCTGGGTGAATAGAGAAAACAGAAGTGTGTTTCTGCTCTGTTCCAGCTTGTCACACCTGCTGGGATGGGCAACGCATGCAGCGAGATCAGATGTGAGCCCGAGGTGGTGGGCACGGAGGTACAGTATGAAGCTCTGACTTGTCTTTGTTCCCTGTGTTGAGCTAGCAGAGGGAGCCGCAGATGTACTCTCCTACAGGAAAGAGTGGGCCAAAGGGGGCCAGGCCACCTGTCCACGCCAGTGCCATTGCTGATGAGTCTGTGTAGAGAGAGATGCATCTTTGCATGGCCTGGCGATCCTGCTGCATGCCAGGAAGAGAAAGTACTGTCGTGAGACGTGCAGCTCCTTCTGAAGTGCTCCTGAGCAGGAGGGAGCGCATTTCCTGCAGCTTTCTCTGCAGATGTGCTCCTCACCTTGAAATCCTCCTGGTTTGTCCTCAGCTCCTGACCACGGCCTGTGCTCTGTTTTGCAGGCTGATAACATGTGGAAGCCGCAGCTGGTGCGTGCGGAGTCATCTTTCAACGTGCCAGCGATTGCGGCAGCCCATGTTATTAAGCGTTACGTCGCCCAGGGGCCGGATGAGCTCTCCCTGGAGGTAAGCAGTTACAGGCAATCCTTGTTGTCATGCATGGGAGAGTCTAGGGTGTGAATGCTTCAGGAATATTCTCAGACACCTTCAGAATGTCTCGTGAGGTGAAGCTTCAAAGGTTTGGTTCCAGCTTAGACTTGTGCTGGGTTGGGAGCAGTTCAGCCATCTCTCCAGTATGGTTTGACTGGGCATTTGAACCTCCTGATCAAGCAGATCCTGCCCAGTATGGGAGCCTGGTCTCTGAGCAGCAGCAGACTGGGTGTGAAGTGTGCAGATGTGTTCAGAAAGCCCTGCTTAACTGATGCCCGTGGTTCAACTGGAGCTCTTGCGTAGCCTTTGGCAGAGAGCCTGCTGGTTTTGAGACCCGTTTCCTACTGCACGGCTGTATTGTGTATGTTGTGTAACTCCTGTACCTCCAAGTTCAGTTTTAGAAGGGAAAATGCCTTGGGGGCTGCATTGGTGCAATGGCTGTCAAGCTTTAGGATATTCTGCATCGCAGAAGAAGGCAGTTATTTGAGCTGTGTTTTCCTGCCAGCTGTGCTGAAGCTAGGGTTGCCGTTTTGATCTCTTGCAGGTGGGAGACGTGGTGTGCATTATTGCTATGCCACCAAAGGAGCTGAGCCCCTGGTGGAGAGGCAAGCGTGGCTTTCAGGTAGGCACATGCTTCCAACAGGAGAGCACAACTTCAGTAGAGTCAGGAATCTCAGCTTGGAGCTGCTCTGCCTGCACAGGATGGCTTCCGGATGCAAACGGTTGCCCTGTGTCGCTGTCAGAGGACCTTCCCTTTGGCTCTGGGCTGGGGCTAATGCCCAGCTGTCTTTTTGTTCTTGTTACAGGTGGGATCTTTCCCTAGTGAGTGCGTGGAACTCATTAGCGGAGAAGTTCCTGAGTCCCTGGTCAATTCATTGCGAAAGCCAGGTACACATGTTACATTTGATACTGCGGGTTAGTAAGCTGGGGTCAGAGCGTGGCTTTCAGGGGTTTCGTTAATGCCCGAGTTGAGCAAGATTAGCAAGGATGACTGCATTAAGGTCCATGGGAACACGGAGAGATCTGGCCCAACCCCACTGTGTTTATTCCTGGGCTTGGGGAAGTCACAGAATTCTCCTGGAATGGCTTGGGGTTGGAATAGGCCTAAAGGATCCTCAGGCTCCAAGGCCCCTGCCTCAGTCTGGGTGGCCAGCCTCTGCATTTTGTAGGAGACGAGAGCAGGCTGTCCAGGGCCCCTTCCGACCTGACCTTGGGGACTTGCAGGGATGGGGAAATACCGTTCCTGCGTGTCCTTGTTGGGAATGTTCTTCCCATTGTTACGTGCTCGGTCGAATGTGTTACGCTCGGCCTCGTGCAACCGATCCAAGCCTGAAACGAACTGGTTTCTCTGTTTTGTTGCGCAGTGCCGAAGAAACGGGGCAAGCTCCCACCCTTCCTTCGTTCGGTGGTGAAGGCCCGCCCCAGGAGATCGGAGCAGCCGGAGCCGGAGAAGGAAGGGGTGTTTGGGTGTGACCTGGGGGAGCACCTTCTCCGCTCTGGCCGTGATGGTAAGGAACAGCCCATTGCTGAGATCTTCCTCGGTTGGGCATCTGAAGATGATAGGTCGTGGCATTTCTGGAAAGCCAGGAAGACATCTCTGTGCAGTTTCCTCACAGCTGTCTCTGCCAGCTTTCTCCTCTAAGGAGGAAGCAAGCGGTGGCCCGGCTGGGCTTAGTGGCTGGGATGGGAGAAGAGCACAGCTTACTTACTTGAGTAAGAAGCTGAGCTAACCGCTGGCTCTTGTTCTGTAGTCCCCCAGGTCCTGCAGAGCTGCGCCGAGTTCGTCGAGCAGCATGGCGTGGTGCGGGGGATCTACCGCCTGTCCGGCGTGGCGTCCAGGATCCAGCGCCTACGGTAAGAGTGCTGCGACTGACACAGCTGTCAGCAGGGGCACGTGCCATGCTGCGGGCGTTCAGAGGAAGCCCTTCCTTGTCTTGACTGTATTTGGTGTGGCTTTGGACTTGCTTTCCTCTTTCTCAAAGCCCTCTGCCCAATCCTGTGTCCTTCTCTGCAGCCATGAATTTGATTCAGAGCAGGTGCCCGAGCTCAGCGTCCGTGACATTCACAGTGTGAGCTCCCTATGCAAGATGTTCTTCAGGGAGCTCCCAAACCCTCTTTTGACAAACCAGCTGTATGACAAGTTCACGGTAAGCACAGGGCAATGCCTTGCACTGCTTGGCCTTGATGACACAGGCTGTGTGCTGCAGTGTTCCCCTGATGCCTCTTGGAAGGCATCAAGTCTGCCTTGGTGCTGACCACCAGCACGCTATCCCCACGGTTCCCAAACCTGTGGCAGCTCTCTTGGCTGACTGGTGTCTGAATCCCTTCCTGCCTTTTTCCAGGACGCTGCCTGTGCTGGTACAGAGGAGGAGCGGTTGGTCAGGATGAAGGACGCCATCCAGCAGCTGCCCGCTCCTCACTACAGGTCAGTGCTGCGCTCGGTCTGCTGAGCTCAGCCCTGCTGCCTTTCAGAGGGCCACGATGCGATTCCAGGTGTTGCCTCACACCAGCAGCATCATGCGTCTGCACGCTGAAGCGGCTGAAGGCTGCACTGGGTCAATTCATTGGGTCAGTTCCTTGGCACGGGAGCACGGTTGGTGCAGCCGATGGCTGCGGCTGTGCTGTGCTGGGGCTTGGTGCTGCAGCATTGTGACACTGGGAACGTTTTATCTACTTCCTATTCAGGGACGGTAGCAATGACATCAACTAGTATGAAGTGAGGTTTGTTTAGGGCACTGCAGCACGGCTTGCTTTTTGGTGCTGAACATCTGCCCCTCTTGTTTTCCAGGACACTCGAGTACCTGATGAGGCACTTGGCGTCTCTCGCTGGCAGCTGCTCGGTCACCAACATGGACGCTCAGAACTTGGCGATTGTGTGGGCTCCAAACCTCTTAAGGTAAACCTCTTTTTCTGTTGAAGCACAACGCTTAGTTCTGCTCTCCAGAAAGAAAGCAATCCTCCCTTCTTCTTCCTCTTGTGTGCTCTTCTCCTGTAAAAGCTGTCAGAAGTGGCTGGCAGCAGAGGAGGAGCCTGGACTGCTCTCCCCCAACCCCAGGGGCACAATTTCTAGACGGCAGTTTCTGCTCCCTTGTTGAGCTGGGACTGCTGTGTCCTTGATCATCCGGGAGAATTTTGTCAGTGGCATCGCTGATTGCCCACTGCGGAAGTCTCCAGAGCCCAGTCTGACTGCTTTGGGCTGCAAAACTTCAGACCTGGGGAAACAGTCTTGCAGGAACGACTTGTAAAATCTGCCTTTTCTTCAGATCCCAGCAGAGCCAGTCTCCCTGCGCCAGTGGAGGAGCTGCCTGCTTGGAAGTGCAGAGGCAGACGGCTGTGGTGGAATTCCTGATTGGCCACACAGAAGTCCTCTTCTGCTCCAACGCCACGTCAGCCATGGGAGAGGGAGCAGGTGAGCGTCTTCCTCCATTAGCTTGATCTTGATCCAATCCAGGCCTTCTCCAAGATCTTTCAAATACGCTTTGACTCTCAACGGGACAGGAGGCTTCCGGGCTTAGATGAGAATATGGCACCCTCTTTCTGGATCCTGAGAATGTCCGAGGACAGACTTTACATGGAGAAAACCATCCCTGCCTTTAGGATGTTTTGAATGGGGGTGAAGCATGATTGATATGTGGCAGCAAAGCTTTCTGAGTTCCCAGATCCATTTTCTAGGGTTTTATTTGTTTTTGGTTTTGTTTTTTTATGCCTGTTTTGATACAGTGAGCAGCTCTTAATTATGACTGTGTCCTTTGCCACGAGCATACCTCTGAGCAGCCGGTTACTTTGAGCTCCTCTTCTTCCAGTGGCTCGGATAAGCAAGTCTGAGAGAAATGCAGAACTGGGATGGCTGTGCTGCTGCTTTCTGATCCTCCCTCTTACCTGTGGTTTTCCCTTGCAGGGCACAATTCTCCACCTGTGCCCAAGTCTGTGTGTGCCACAAAGCTGCTCACGCTGCAGGAGGCACAGGCTCTGAGAAGAGGCCAGAGCAGCTCTCCTGCAGTGACACCAGGCAGTGAGATTGAAGTGGAGGAAGGCCCCACAGCCGGACCTGGGAGATTCCACACAATCCTTGATTTTCCATCTGAAAGGTAAAGAGGACTTCCCTTTCCAGCCCCTATCATCATTGGTCAGGTGGTCTTTATTGGTTTACTTTTTGTCCACTATATCTCCGAGGATTCAACTAACACACAGTTGCCCGATGGGCTCAGTGGAGCCACACAAGGGTGCCTTTCCTTCCTGGTTGGGCAGGCAGTCACGAGATGCAGAAAGCCACGCTGACGTCTATCCTGGACTATGCTGGCTGTACCTGGAAACGTTGGGGTTTTCCAGATTTCAGGGCCACATGCCTGAAACCAGTTCCAGTTCTCCTCTAAGCAGAGCTGTTGGTCAGACTTGCTGGCACTAGAAATTAAAGATGGCAGTGAGCTGAGGCCGAGGAGGTGTTAGTGTAAGAGTCAGAGGTGCTTTTGAGCCGCCTTTATGGCTGCACAGTTCCTCAGAAAGCAGTTACTCCTGCCAGCTCCTGTCCTGTCCGGCTGCGGAGCCTTTGCTCACATGCTCTGCCTCTCTTCTTCAGTCCTCAAGCAGGACTTGAGGGCTGAGCTGTAGGAATGGAAGCGTCCTCTGCTGTTTGCAACAGAGCGCGTTTCGAAGCTGTGTTTCAGCAGAAAGCAGGCAGTGCCAGGAACAGGCAACTATTGGCAAGGGCTCGGTGTGACTCTTCCCTCACCCTGCACCACGACTGACAGCATGCTCTGTTTTCTCTCCAGACCACGTTCTCCCAGAAAGAGCAAGGAATCACCAGCTGGCAGCTGGTGGTCCTGCTTCTGCCTGCGCAGACCATCCCCTGTGGCCAAACGCCAACAGCAGCGCAGTGCCAGGGAGCCCACAGAAGCAGATCTCGTGGTCATGGCAGGTAAGGGTGCAAATCCAGCTTTCAAAACACTGCTTGTCAGCAACACAGGTAGAATTCATGCTTTCAGTGGGCTTGTACCTCCTTCTGGCATTCAAGCCCGTGCCTGACATCTTCAGCTGACCCCTGTTTTCCCAAAGGAGCCTCTCAAGCTTTTTGAAGCCTACTTGACAGGCAGCACCAAGCCTTTGCCCCCATGGGCAGAGAAAGTTGGACTCTAACCCCTGTGTGTCCACTCCTTCCTAGGTGAATCGACCCATTGTGAACCCAGAAGAGCCGAGTCAAGAGCTGATGGCTCAGAGCGTGCTTCCATCAATGGAAAGCTCACAGGAAGCACAAGTCGCTGCAATTCAAATGACAGCGTTCTGAGTGCCAGCAGCGACGGAGAGCGGGAGGTCATGGTTGTTCAGGCACTCATTTCTCCCAGCTGTGAAGAAGGGGCTGCCCTGAGCCTGCCAGAAACCACAGTCAACAGCATGGACGATGGCCCAGTGCCTTTCCAGTGCATCCCAGCCCAAACAGAGCCCGAGTGCCCCGACAGCGAAACCTCCAAGCAGGACCAGGTCATCGTCACTGAGGAGAATCCGAGCCTCTTGGAGGGGGACTTGGAGTCAGGCTGCAATTCAAATGACAGCCTTCCTTCTGACAGCAGCGACGGAGAGCAGGAGGTCATCATTGCTCAGGAACTCATTTCTCCCAGCTCTCCTGAAGGGCCTGACCAGAGCCTGCCAGAAGCCACAGTCACCAGCCTGGACTGTGGCCCAGTGCATTTGCAGGGCAGCCCAGCCCAAACACAGCCTGAGCGCCCTGACAGCGACACCTCCAAGCAGGAGCAAGTCAGTGTCACTGACGAGAAGCCAAGCCTCGTGGAGGGGGACTTGGAGTCAGGCCTGCAGTCCCAGGCACCAGGCAGCAACACAATCTCTGACCCACCCTCTCCTCAATAACAGAGGATAAGTCCCATCGTTTCCCGGAGCAACATAGTGAGTAATACAGAGTGAGTGTGAAACAGAAATGTGAACTTGATGAAAAAAAGAAAAACAGAAAAAAAGAAAAAAGAAAATAAAAAGAAAAAGAAAAAATACACCAAAAATAACTTAATGATATCCTTGGGCTGCATATAAGCAAGGTACTGCCAGCAGATTGAGAGAGACGATACTTGCCCTCAGTTCAGCATTGTTGAGACCACACATCGATCATCGTGTCCTGATCTGAGTTGTCTGTTACAAGAATCATACTTAAGGGAATCCAACAGAGGGCTCAGAAGATGATAAAGGGACTGCAACATCTCTCCTATAAGGAAAGGCTGAGAGAGCTAGGACTGTTAATCCTGGAGAAGATTCAGGGGAGGTCTTATCCATGTGCAAATGAGGATGCAGAGAATGGAGGATGCAGAGAATGGAGGTGATCTGGTCAGTGGTGCCATTGCCAGGACAAGAGACAGTGGCTACAGCCTCGGAGAGAGAAGGTTCCATGTAAACAATCAATAAGTGTTTGAGTGCTGAGGAGATGAAAGCATATGCTCTTGAAATGAAGAAGGCTCAAACAGCAGACTTGAGGGTGCTTTTCCAATGTTCTGGTTTGTGAAGACCCATTTTCTTCTTGGAGTAGAAACACAGACAGAAGCCAGCAGAGTGCATGAGATCCAGCAAGAGGGAACACAGATGAAGGCAAATAAAGCTGAATTCCTCAGGTGATCAATTCTGCCTGCCAGAAAGCACAGTCACCAGCCTGGACTGTGGCCCAGTTGAAAGCAGTGGAAAGAGGAGTTAATGAAGGCCCCAGCATTAGGACAATGGGGCAGAAGAGAACTGCACTGGTATCCCACACGGTCTCTCCAGTGCTGGAGGTGAAAGGGGGACATTGGCTTTCCCCTCAGAGATTTCTGAAGTATCAAGCCATTCTAGTGGAGCAAGATGATGGAGAAATAACAGTAACAAATATTGTAAATCCAGCTGCTTTTCTTAATGCAATTACAGGAGAACCTGTGTCTCACGACTGTTTAGGGACTATGAAAGCAGTGTATTCCAGTTGCAGAGACTTGAAAGAAGAACCACTGGAGGATGCGGAAGACGCCTGGTACACAGACGGGAGCAGCTTTGTTCGACATGGGAAGATGAAGATATGGACTGATTCAAAATATGCCTTAGTGCTGTTCATGCACCCATATCAGCAATATGGAAAGAAAGAGGACTGTTGTCAAGCCAAGGGAAAGGTCTTAAACACGCTGAAGAAATAGCCAGACTCCTGGAGGCAGTCCAACAGCTGGAGAAGGTTGCTAAAATGCACTGTTGATGCCAGCAAAGGGGAGACAGTGCTGAAGGAATGGGAAATGCGCTGGCTGACAGAAAGCAAAGCGAGCGGCAGAGGGTGAGGTGGTGGAGGCTTCCTTGATTCCAGATGGTAACATGCAGGTGGATGGTGAGCCAAAGCACTCCAAAGAGTATTGGAACTCGATAAATAATTATCAGGAAGGGCAGGTAAAAGAGGAAGGATGGACCTTTCCAGCACAAGGGAAAAGAATGATTCCAGCAGCCATATGATGGGCTGTGGTGACTGAAGATAGGAAAACTCCCTGGGGAGCAGAAGCATTATATAAATATCTTGTTCAACGAGTGGTCACCCGAAATGGGTATACTGCCATTAGGCAAGTGACCCAGCAAGGTGAAGTTTGTTTACCAGATGATCCTAACACAGGCCACAAAGTTCAGTTAGGGCAAACAGGGAGAGAAATTAGCCAGGACAATAATGGCAGGTAGATTTCTCAGAGCTGCCAAGAAAAGGGGGGTACAGATGCATGTTAGTTTTAGCAGATACCTTTCCAGGATGGCCTGAGGCATACCCGTGCCGGACTAACCAGGCCAGGGAAGTAACAAAAGTTTTGTGACAAGAAATAATTCCAAGGTTCTGGGTGCCAGGAACAATCTCTTCAGATTGAGGCCCCCTTTTTATTGCTAAAGTGGTTCAACAAGTCAGTACTTTATTGGGAATCAATTGGCAGTTGCATACACCTTACATGCCACAGTCAAGTGGCCAGGTGGAAAAGAGGAACCATTTATCTAAGCTGCAAATACTAAAAGTTGTCCAAGAGGCTGGGATACCAAGGTTGCAAGCACTGCCTCTGGCACTTGTGAGAATTCGAAGAAAACCCCAACCAAGGAAGGATGAAGCCCATATGAAATTCTCTATGGGCGACCTGTGCGGTGCCTTTGCAGTGCAGCCCAGCCCAAAGACAGCCCGAGTGCCCCAACAGCGTCACCTCCAAGCAGGACCAAGTCAATGTCACCGAGGAGAAGCCGAGCCCTTGGATGGGAACCTGGAGTCAGGCCTGCAGTCCCAGGCACCAGGCAGCAACATGAGCTCTGAGCCACTCTCTCCTCAACAACAGAGAATGAGTCCCATCTTTCCCCGTCCCTCTCCCGTCCTCCTTTCTCCGATTGAATAAAGGCACTCTGGTGCTCAATCAACGCCTTGACTGTGTTCCAAGTCTTCATTCACAGGGACCATGATGAATGCAAGAAACAGCAAGGCAGCTCAGCTTGCAATGCTGTGACTGTGGGGTGCGTGCAGCAGAGCTCTGGGTGTGTTCCCATTTTGCCTGGTTTTGTGATGCCTGCAGCGAGAGCTCTGTTACCATTTTTTAGGGGAGCACATAGTCTCTGGCATCCTGGATGCTGCTCATGCAAACCCCAAGCTTCCTGGCTGTGGCTTTGTGATGCTTTTCAGGGCCTTTTGATGCTCTTCGCTGCCTTGGCTGCTCCCTCACACCTCTGTCCTCCTGCCGTGTCCATTCCCAGCTCCCACCTCTGAGCTGTCCCTGCAGATCGTCTCCGGCCCTGCCATCATCACGCTGCGGAAGAAGGAGCTCACCCTGACCAACATCAGGCAGTGCTGCCAGCCTCTCTCACTCTCTAGACCAAGTGTAACTACGCTGTCGTGCAGACAAATGCTTTCTGTCACATCCTCCATCCCCAAAGCCATTTACCAGTAGGTGGCTGTTGCAGAAGAAGAATCAAGCAGCAGAAGCTTTTGCTCAGCTACAGCACACAAATGCTACAAAAGCAGAAAAAACACACAAGCTCTGGGTCTGTTTGTCTTGCACAGGCTTGCACGGACTCTGTTTGATGGTACCCCCATCCTTGCTTTCCTTCCCTGCTTCTTGTCTGATGGCACTGCTGAGCCAGGAACAAGCTGCCCAGCGTGGCAGAGCGTGGTGCAGAGCTGTGCTGGGCCCTCCTCCCCTTCCTCTGCTGCAGCTTGGCGTGCAACCTCACCCACTTCTCTGACAGACCTGCTGATCCCACGCGTGCCATCGGGATGCTCTGGCACGGGATGTGCCTCCAACCCAAAGCTCCTTCCCACCTCCCAAGGGAAAGCAAAGCAACCCAAGCATCGCCAACAAACCTGCCCAGCAGACAGCAGGGAATGCAAACAGCTTCTGGCTGCTCCCCTGCACTCCCGTCCTAAGTAAGAGACCCCACGAGGACTGGCTGGGAAATGAGTGCATGACACACGTGAGTGTGCACAGGATTGTGCAAAGCAGTGGGGTTCCATGTTTTGTGTGTGTGTGTGTGTGGATTTGTGCACGGATGGTGTTGCACACATTTGTTTTTGTGAGTGTCCAAAGCAGTGGGGTTGCTCAGGTGTGTGTAGGTCAGTGGGTATGTGTGCAAGGATGAGCATGCACATACATGTGCGTGCACAGGGGTGTGCAGAGTGTTGGAGCTCCGCAAGGACATTGTGGTACCGGTGTGTGCGTGCACTTTGGGAGTGAAAGGAAGGGGTTACGCGTGTGTCTGTGTGTGTGCGCACAGGGCTGCACTAGGGGATGTGGACACGTGAGTGTGTGTGAGCACATGGATAGTGCGTGGACGCGGTGGCACCAATGTGTGCTTGCACAGGGGTGTGCTGAGGAGTTGGGTTGCACACAGGTGCACACACAGGGATGTTTACTGGTAGGTGTAGGCACATACGTGTTCCCAGGGATGGTTTGCACACGTCTGTGAATGCAATGGAGAGCACAAGGTGCGGTGCGTGAATGTGGGTGATCAAAGCAGGCAGAGTGGCGCAGGTGTGTGCGTGTGCACGTGGATGGGCGGATGGCTGGGGTGCAGGTTGACCTCTGCTGAGGTGAGTGGGGGCTCACGGTGTTGCTCAGAGCCATCTCTTCTCCAGGCTGAGCATTCCCAGCTCCTGCAGCCTCTCCTCATATGGCCCCATTGTGCTCCAGAGCCCTCACCAGCTTTGTGTGCCGGTGTGCTGAGGAGTTGGGTTGCACAGAGGTGCACACACAGGGATGTTTGTGGTAGGTGTAGGCAGCTCTGAGAAAGTTTTTCTGTGCATGTTCCCATCTCTTTTCCATTCCTTTGCCCCTCAGAACAGTTTTCCAGTGGCTCTTGTCCAGTAATTCTTTGAACAGCCTGCAGCTGACTCTCCTGAAGCTCAGGGTCCTGACTTTGCTTTTTGCCAGGCCTGCATTCCTTGAGATGAGGAACTCCAGGAGGGCATGGTCACTACAGCCCTGACCACCTCCAGTCTTAAGCCCTGCTGTGCACCGTGTCCAGTAATGCTTCCCTTCTGCTTGGTGTGCTCAATGCTTGGGCCACACAGTTCTTCTCAGTGCACTCCAGCAGTCTCTCAGACAGCTTGCAGCCAGCCATGCTGATTTCCCAGCCTGTCTGGAATCCCCCATCAAGTTGAGTCAGTGAGCGCGGTGCTTCTGGTAGCTGCAGTAAGCAGGGCCCGTCAACAGACCCTCAGCTGCAGAAGCCCATGATTGGTTCAGTCCCTAATTTGACCCACAAGTTCTCCATGTGATCCTGACTGTTCTTAGTCCTTTGCAGTCAGCTTCTTCATGTAGAGGGCCAATCCCTCGCCCTCCTTAATTCCATAGTAACAATCACGTCTGCTTTGTGTCAGGCTTTTGTTTTCATTTTATTATTATTATTAATATTCTTTTCCCATTTACTAGGTAGGAAAGCTACTTTCTGAGCCATTAGAAGAAGAAGTGCAACAGGCAACAATCTTCCTTGCACTGCGCAGTTTGCATGAGTAGCCAAGTGCTCCTCAGGTCATGTGTGCTGCAGAGCTGACCTTGGTGGCAGGGGCCGTGTCTTCATTTTCCACCTGTCCCGTGGGAACATAAGAAGACTATTCAGAGCAGGAGCTGCACAGCGAGATGAACAGCATGAGAAGGTAAGGCTGGGAACCAAGGACACCTCCAGAAAAAGAGAAAAATTGAGTCAAGTAAGCTGCGTGATGGCCACGTGATACTGACCATGACTGGAGGGAGAGTGCATGGCTAGGAATGACTGATGGCTGTGGTTGGATGAATGCCTACGTGCGCAGTGAAGGAGAGTTTGTTGGATGTTCTGCGGACATGTGATGGCTGGGAAAGTTAAGAGAGAAAACGTGTCAATGCATAGAAGGGATGTTAGAACCCAGAATTAATCATTTGGGTCATCCACATCTGAGTCCATTCCAGATTGCCGCACTGTCAGAATTTGAGGCCTGGGATTTTCCTTTAGGAGTGCCAACTACCTCTTTTAAATAATAAAAGATATTACTAAACATAACTTCCCTCCTTGTATGGGAATAACATAGGGATGTTTGATATTTCTGTCTTTGCATTCCTTTAGCACCCAGGGCATTGATGCAGCTGCAAGAATCTGCTGTGTTGTCCTCCTTTTTTGCATAAAAGAATGGTAAAATAGCAATCTCTGGGTGAAAAATTGTTAAAGCATTTTACCTTCTTTGCCCCTAGGAAGCAATGGCTTGGAAATGGCAATGTCACCCAGGAACCCGCACAGCAACCCAATATCTCATTTTTTGGGTCTGTGAAAAACCACCACGATGACAAAAACATGTCTGCATTGTTTCCGTGCTGTCAGCGCAGCCCTGAGGAGTGGTGTGGGCATGGCATGGAAGAGAGAAGGCATTTCCCTTCTGATAGGAGAGTGCCTGTTCACATGTTGGTATGTAACCACTCCATGCCCTGCCCCACGTGCTTCTGGATGGGCAGCTCAGCTTTTGTGTCACTCACCCACCTGTGGCAGAGATCAGACTTTCTGCAGGTGTGGGAAATCATCCCACTGCTTTGTGTCTTACAAGGAGTTGAGAAGCTTTTCTTGCTCAAGTCCTACTTCCAAGCTTAACCACCTACAGTGAAGTAGATGTCATTTATCTTGTGTCCTTCAACTCTGTGTCCATCTGTTCCCAAAAGCAAAAGAATGTGGAGGTAACCAGCTACAGTTCAGTGAGTGATTTCAGTGCTAATTCTGATCATTCTTGGAACCAGCTGATTTTAAGTCCTTGCCCTAGTCAAGGGTCTAAATTGCGTGTCAGAAGAAAGCTGGGAAAGTGGTTCTTGCTCATTATTTTTCATTTGCTGCTTCTTTCTTTAGGGTTCCTTTTCAAAAGGAGATTTTGGTGATGGAAGCAGTTGAAGAAGGAACAAAACCAGCTCTTGCCAGGAGTGCTTGAAGTCCCTGTGGAGAGAAGCAAAGAACCTGGGCTTCCTCTGGGATGCTCCCCACCATGTCTCAGGAGGGAGACAGTTGCTGTTGCTGTTCCAATTTCTGCTTTGTGTGTGGAAAGGTACGTCTGGGTTTCTTCTGCTTGTTTTCTCTTTTTCTCACTTTTAAGGAGAAGGGGTGGAGCAAGGGGAGACCCACTGGTCATTTGTTACCTCAAGAACAGGACAGATTCTGCATTCACCGTGGAAAACCTGGGCTAGTAGCATGGGCGTGTTTCAGGCTGGACTCTTCTTTTCCTGCTCGGTTTCCTTTTGGCTACAGGGAGACAGCTGTCTAAAGGTGTGTTTTCAAAGCCACTCTACAAAACCATGTTTCACTGTTGCAGGTGGTTCAGTGTGCTCTTGCAGCATAGATGCTTTTGCTGTAGAATCTTAGTGTTCCTAGGGGAGGACTGGGAGGAGGTAGTGAGAAGAGCATTCAATGCCTTGGGTGTATCTTAGTGAGAAATGTTGGCATGAGGTGCTGAAAGTCTTCAGCTGTAAAAGGACAGTGAGGCTCAGACTACTTAACGTGCTGGAGCAGGGTGGAAGCAAGGAGTGGGCACTGCCCTCCCAAGCGCAGGCTGCACTTGGTTATGGTCTGCCAGGTCTCTGCTGCCCTGGGTTTCTTCTGAGAAGTTTGTTGGAGCTGCTTGGAGTAGTGAAGGGTGGGGAAGAAGTGCTGTTCAAGAGCTAAGGCTCTGCATGATAATTTTGGATGGATTGCACCACGGCGTCTGAAGACATAGTTTCCATCAGAATGATCCCAGCATTGTGCAAGTGTCTCAGCTGAACCCCCTGAGCAGGTGTCTGAGAGCACCCGCCTCCTCCAGCTGAGCCATAGGAAAGCTAACTGTGCCCAGGAATGACTGCTTATGCAGACTGAATATGCTTCCAAGTGTTTTCCTTAGTGATAAATGATGTCCCAGCACTCTGATATTCCATCTCTGGCACAATCTGGAGCATCTCTGCAAACCATGGGTACCCATTCCCACCACCGTTTCTTCCTCTCTCTCTTTAGAATCAGCGTGGTGCAGTTCCCTGCGTTTGTGAGCAGCAGCCAGCAGGCTGCAAGAGATCCAGTTGCACCTTTAGCAGACAGAGGGATGTGATGGGGACAGACTGTCCTTACCGCCATGCAGAAGTGAGTTTTTCCCGTCCTCTATCAAGAAGTATGAAAGAATAGAGTTTGAATGTTACTTCTGAGCAGGTGCTGCACGTACGTGTTCCCAGGGATGGTTTACACACGTCTGTGAATGCAAAGGAGGGCACAAGATGCAGTGCATGGGGGTGTGCAAAGCAGGCAGGGTGGCGCACAGGTGGGCGTGTGCACATGGATAGGGGAAGGCTGGGGTTACAGGTTGACCTGTGCTGAGGTGAGTGGGGGCTCATGGTGTTGCTCAGTGGTAGATTTGTTCACACTGAGTGCTACCAGGAAACTCGCACACCCTTTTTGTTTCAGCTGTGCCAGTGCTGTGATCCCTTGCTGCTGGGCTGGGGTGTTGAAAGGATGGTGTGCGTGCCGAGCTCCCATCTCTCTTGCAGGAATCAAGCAC
Organism: Excalfactoria chinensis; assembly: GCF_039878825.1. Classification (NCBI taxonomy): domain Eukaryota; kingdom Metazoa; phylum Chordata; class Aves; order Galliformes; family Phasianidae; genus Excalfactoria; species Excalfactoria chinensis. Next base: position 686,582 of record NW_027315573.1, on the reverse strand, counting down.
AGAGCCAAAGGGATGTTTGGGTCAGGTGACCGCAAGAAGGCTGGCTGTTCTGGATGGTGGCAGCTGATGGAAACAGGTGTTGTTGTGACTGTTCAGCTTTGATCAGAAGTCAGGGGTTTTGCAGGAAGAATGACTTGGTTCTCAAATGGCTTCAAACGTGCACACCGAGTACGTCTGTCCTGCCGTGCCATCTCTGTTTCTTTTTGATGCAAGCATTTCTACTACCATGTGTTGGGCCTGTTTGCTTGTAGAAGGAGGAATGTTAGGTACAGTTCTCACCTGGAACGTCAGTGTAATTTGAATCATGAGTGTTAGCACAGTGAAGCGAAGGAGGGCCCTGGAAGCAAACTTGGTGCTGTGGAAGCACTGTGCGATGAGAAGGTGGGAGGTAACACATGCTGGCAGATGTGGAAACCACTTTGGGATGGAGGTGTGGAGGAAAGGAAGGGCGATGGCAAAGAGCTTCCTGGGGCGGCTTGGTGCTTGCTTGGGGATGGATCTGATCAACTTCTTGTGTGCAGGTGTCCAGCTGGGTTTTGGGGAGCAGTCTGCATCCCAGGTTTTGTTTGGTACGACTGGGACCTGGGCCAGGCCAGGGCGAATCCAGTCTGTTTTGCTCTCATTCTTAGTGCTTGTTTTTGCTCAGGAGGGCAGGTGGCAGTCCTCATGGACCAAGGCCTGCGGGTGCGGTATGCGGAGAAAGAGATCCTGCAGGCCTGGTGTGACACCCATGGAGCTGCAGCGAGGCTGCATCGGTGTAAAACACGAGAAATCCACAGAGATCTGAAGGTGGGTTGTGGGCTCGAGTTATGCCGGGGAGGATGCGCGTGCTCCTTTACGTGTGCGTTGTCTGCCTACTGTATGGCGGGTGGGCTTGGAAAGCTGGTAACGTGTTTCTGTTGTTGGGAGAAGCAGATATAAACTCTTCTCTCTATTGAAAAATTTAACAAAAGAGCCTCTACTTGCTTCTTAGCATATGAATCATAGAAGCATAGAATCAACAGGGTTGGAAAAGACCTGAAAGATCATCCAGTCCAACCATTCTCCTATTACTAATAGCTTCCACTAAACCACGTCCCTCAACACAGCATTCAGTTGTTCCTTGAACACCCCAGAGTCGGTGACTCCACCACCTCCCTGTGCAGTCCATTCCAGTGCTTGGCCACCCTTTCTGAGAAGTCCTATTTCCTAATGTCCAGCCTGAATCTCCCCTGCCGCAGCTTGAAACCATTCCCTCTAGTCCTATCAATAACAACACGAGAGGACAGGCCGTCCTCCAGCTCACTACAACCTCCCTTCAGGAAGTTATATTGAGCAATGAGGTCTCCCCTGAGCCATCTCTTCTCCAGGCTGAGCATTCCCAGCTCCTGCAGCCTTTCCTCATATGGCCCCATTGTGCTCCAGAGCCCTCACCAGCTTTGTTGCCCTTCTTTGAACACGTTCCAAAGCCTCAGTGTCTTTCTTGCTTTGAGGGGTCCAAAACTGGAAACAGAACTTGAGTTGCAGCATCACCAGTGCCGAGTACAGGGGGACAGTCACCTCTCTGCTCCTGCTGGCAGTGCTGTTTCTGGTGCAAAATGTATGTAAGTGTGACATGTGTGACATGATAGAGCTCTGTGACGGGAGTCCAATGGATTTGAGACCTGACTTGAAGCCTGTGGGCATCACCCAGGAGTTGGGGAGAGAGGATTAGGCCAGGGAACAGGAACCTCTTTGGTCATTATTAACTCCCACATTTTTTGGTCAGGAATCTATGCGTGTGTGCTGTTTTTTTTTTTCCTCATGTAAAGAACAGACTGAGTGTGCAGCTTGTGAATGAATTCATTCACCCCTGCTGATTGGTGCTGTTCTCTACAGGGAGCTGCAGTGGAAATGGACACTTGTGGTCCCCTGTCTGGCCCCCTCCCGCGTGCTCAGATCAGCCAAGTTGTCAAGGCCTGGCTCTTGGTTGGTGAGTTGTGCCGAGGTCAGAGAGTTGGATTTTCTGGGCTTTGAGACACGTCTTCCAGTGGCATGTTGTGTTATTTCTGATGTGCTGACCTGTTGAGCTGCAGCCCCAAATGAGGATTCAAGTCCTACCACGGCAGGAATGGTTGAGATTGGAATTGGAATGCAGAAGGCTGGAGCCAGCAGGAGCAGGGAATCCATCATCCCCCTGTACTCGGCACTGGTGAGTCCTCACCTTGAGTTCTGTGTTCTGTTCTGGGCCCCTCGCTGCAATGAAATGCTGAGATGTGTCCAGAGGAGACCAGTGAAGCTGTGAGGTGTCTAGAGCACAAGTCTTATGGGGAGCTTCTTATGGAACTGGGATGATTTAGTCTGGAAGAGAGGAGGCTCAGGGAAAACCATATCACTCTCTGTGACTAACAGAAGAGAGGTTATGTGGAGGTGAGGGTTGTCCTGCTCTTCTCCCATGTAACTAGTGACAGGAGTGGAGGGAACAACCTCAGGTTGTGTGAGGGGAGATTCAGCTTGGATGTTAAGAAAACCATCTCCAAATGGGTGCTCAGATGCTGGAGGCATCTGCTGGCTGAGCGCTTTGTTGGGTGAGCATCACACTGCTGGAAAGCACGCAGCTGTTGTCTCTGCGAATAGCCCCATCCGTGGGGACTGGTGGCTTTTTCATGTTACCCTTGTGTTTCAAGTCCTACATCCAGTTACTCGTGCTGTTTGAAAGCACCATCTTAGAGGCAGCCTTGATTTCTCCAGCCCCGAGCTTTGTGCCACGAGAGCTCCCCTGCTTCTCCCAGGGATGGGCAACCGAATGGAAGGCCCAGCAGAAGTCTGGGTAGGTGATATCACTTGCTGCTCCTTTCCCCACCCGTGCCAGGAGAAGCAGGGAATGGGACTGGGGGACATCCCAGCGGTGGGATCCTGCCTCAGCAGAACTGAATGGCTGTTCTGATCCACGTATTTGAACCTGAGTGGATCTGACACTAACGACAGAAGCGAGGGGCCTGTGGGAAGAAACTGCATGTGCCACAATTTGTGGTGCAAGGTGTTCTCAGAACTGCTGCTTACAGTGCCCAGAAGGCTTCCTTTTTGACGGGGAGAGGATTAACTAGGTTATTTTAATGAATCTATTTCCTTTCTGTTCATTTTTCATACTACCTCTCATAAAACTGGCTGTGGATTCTCAAGTAGTATTACTTGCTAAGGAGAATAGGTGTGCAGCCTGTGCTTTTGTCTGCGCAAAGAATCTTCTAATCATCTCTGTCTGTGTTTCTTTTAGGCACTTAGGTGGAGCAGAGTGGAGCACAGACTTGGGTGCATCTCCATTCAGGAGCAGGGACACGCAATGCTCATCTTGGGTGTCTGGCTGACAACAAGAGCAGAGAGGTAAGTTTCATAGGGTCGCGTGCCCATTTTATTTTCTTTTTCATTCATGATGCATAGAGGCGTTACCCAGACAAAGTGACATTTGTCAGCTGGACTTGCTAGAAATGACCTAGGCAGTGAAATGGGTTTGAAGCATCCCAAAGAGCCCTGCAAAAGAATGCTGAGAGATAACCTGGCACCCTCCTTTGGAAACGTCAGGTGTCTGCCAGCTCTTCAGCTGTGCCCAAACACCTCCCATTGCGCTGCCACACCAGGACGTAATTCCAACCCCACCCTGAGTTCTGGAATGTTGTGGTGCCGTGTTGGAATCAGATGTGACCAGGGGGTCTTGCCTCCCCCCCTTGTGGGGGGTCATGGTGGAGCAGGCTGGTGGCTGTTGGTGATGTCATAAGCGGCTGGCATGTGGAGAGGAGTGGTGTGTTCTATGTTCCTTTGTGGGCGTGTAGGAGTTCGGAGTGGTTGGTTGGCTTGTTGTTCTTGTGCCTTTAGTGCCTTTGTTTGAGTACCATCGTGCGCAGCATCCTGTAGGTAAGCTGAGCCGGTGTGGGATGGACGGGTGAGCAGTGAGGTGTTGAGAAGTGCTGGCTGTCGGAGCTCCCAGCACCGTATTGCTTACTCTTGAGCATCAGACGTCATTTTCCCCCGGTACACATGTTCCAAAGGGGGTGTCCATAAAGGTGGCACCCGTCCCATGCTTCTTCAGCCGTCTTCTTTGCTCAATTGTGGAAGCAGAGTAAAGCTGCTGGGCGGACAGGCATCACATAGCCTGAGACTCAGCATGTCTTGCAGCAAGTGGATGGGACGATTGTGCTGTGTGCGTTATGCCATGGCTGTCTTAGCCCTGCTCACTGACCTGCTCTTTCTCTCTCCTCTGCCCACCCTCTGCCCACTGCCTTGGTGCAGCTTTTGCTCTCATAAGATCTGAGCAGAGTGACCAGGAACTGCTGCAGATAGCCTGAGGTGATCTCGTTGCCAGGTACGTGCCATGTTTTGTCCCACCACGTCGTTTTGCATGCTGTGGGTTTCTTCACTGCCCTCCAGCTCAGCCCTCAGAAGGGTGCTGTCTAATGCCCTGCTGTCGCACTGTCAGAGCGCTCTGGGCGAATGCATCTGCTGCTCTGTGCCAGAGTCCCCATCTGCTGGCAGAGGGATAGCAACTTGGTACAGCGCTGCCTAATAGGCTGTCACGTTTGAATTTACTGAAGCAAGGGGTAGTTTCTCGAACACTTGCCTATGCCGCAGGGTATGCAAGGGTAGCTCTGAAGAAGTCCCTCCATACTGTGCTGGGTGAATAGAGAAAACAGAAGTGTGTTTCTGCTCTGTTTCAGCTTGTCACACCTGCTGGGATGGGCAACGCATGCAGCGAGATCAGATGTGAGCCCGAGGTGGTGGGCACGGAGGTACAGTATGAAGCTCTGACTTGTCTTTGTTCCCTGTGTTGAGCTAGCAGAGGGAGCCGCAGATGTACTCTCCTACAGGAAAGAGTGGGCCAAAGGGGGCCAGGCCACCTGTCCACGCCAGTGCCATTGCTGATGAGTCTGTGTAGAGAGAGATGCATCTTTGCATGGCCTGGCGATCCTGCTGCATGCCAGGAAGAGAAAGTACTGTCGTGAGACGTGCAGCTCCTTCTGAAGTGCTCCTGAGCAGGAGGGAGCGCATTTCCTGCAGCTTTCTCTGCAGATGTGCTCCTCACCTTGAAATCCTCCTGGTTTGTCCTCAGCTCCTGACCACGGCCTGTGCTCTGTTTTGCAGGCTGATAACATGTGGAAGCCGCAGCTGGTGCGTGCGGAGTCATCTTTCAACGTGCCAGCGATTGCGGCAGCCCATGTTATTAAGCGTTACGTCGCCCAGGGGCCGGATGAGCTCTCCCTGGAGGTAAGCAGTTACAGGCAATCCTTGTTGTCATGCATGGGAGAGTCTAGGGTGTGAATGCCTCAGGAATATTCTCAGACACCTTCAGAATGTCTCGTGAGGTGAAGCTTCAAAGGTTTGGTTCCAGCTTAGACTTGTGCTGGGTTGGGAGCAGTTCAGCCATCTCTCCAGTATGGTTTGACTGGGCATTTGAACCTCCTGATCAAGCAGATCCTGCCCAGTATGGGAGCCTGGTCTCTGAGCAGCAGCAGACTGGGTGTGAAGTGTGCAGATGTGTTCAGAAAGCCCTGCTTAACTGATGCCCGTGGTTCAACTGGAGCTCTTGCGTAGCCTTTGGCAGAGAGCCTGCTGGTTTTGAGACCCGTTTCCTACTGCACGGCTGTATTGTGTATGTTGTGTAACTCCTGTACCTCCAAGTTCAGTTTTAGAAGGGAAAATGCCTTGGGGGCTGCATTGGTGCAATGGCTGTCAAGCTTTAGGATATTCTGCATCGCAGAAGAAGGCAGTTATTTGAGCTGTGTTTTCCTGCCAGCTGTGCTGAAGCTAGGGTTGCCGTTTTGATCTCTTGCAGGTGGGAGACGTGGTGTGCATTATTGCTATGCCACCAAAGGAGCTGAGCCCCTGGTGGAGAGGCAAGCGTGGCTTTCAGGTAGGCACATGCTTCCAACAGGAGAGCACAACTTCAGTAGAGTCAGGAATCTCAGCTTGGAGCTGCTCTGCCTGCACAGGATGGCTTCCGGATGCAAACGGTTGCCCTGTGTCGCTGTCAGAGGACCTTCCCTTTGGCTCTGGGCTGGGGCTAATGCCCAGCTGTCTTTTTGTTCTTGTTACAGGTGGGATCTTTCCCTAGTGAGTGCGTGGAACTCATTAGCGGAGAAGTTCCTGAGTCCCTGGTCAATTCATTGCGAAAGCCAGGTACACATGTTACATTTGATACTGCGGGTTAGTAAGCTGGGGTCAGAGCGTGGCTTTCAGGGGTTTCGTTAATGCCCGAGTTGAGCAAGATTAGCAAGGATGACTGCATTAAGGTCCATGGGAACACGGAGAGATCTGGCCCAACCCCACTGTGTTTATTCCTGGGCTTGGGGAAGTCACAGAATTCTCCTGGAATGGCTTGGGGTTGGAATAGGCCTAAAGGATCATCAGGCTCCAAGGCCCCTGCCTCAGTCTGGGTGGCCAGCCTCTGCATTTTGTAGGAGACGAGAGCAGGCTGTCCAGGGCCCCTTCCGACCTGACCTTGGGGACTTGCAGGGATGGGGAAATACCGTTCCTGCGTGTCCTTGTTGGGAATGTTCTTCCCATTGTTACGTGCTCGGTCGAATGTGTTACGCTCGGCCTCGTGCAACCGATCCAAGCCTGAAACGAACTGGTTTCTCTGTTTTGTTGCGCAGTGCCGAAGAAACGGGGCAAGCTCCCACCCTTCCTTCGTTCGGTGGTGAAGGCCCGCCCCAGGAGATCGGAGCAGCCGGAGCCGGAGAAGGAAGGGGTGTTTGGGTGTGACCTGGGGGAGCACCTTCTCCGCTCTGGCCGTGATGGTAAGGAACAGCCCATTGCTGAGATCTTCCTCGGTTGGGCATCTGAAGATGATAGGTGGTGGCATTTCTGGAAAGCCAGGAAGACATCTCTGTGCAGTTTCCTCACAGCTGTCTCTGCCAGCTTTCTCCTCTAAGGAGGAAGCAAGCGGTGGCCCGGCTGGGCTTAGTGGCTGGGATGGGAGAAGAGCACAGCTTACTTACTTGAGTAAGAAGCTGAGCTAACCGCTGGCTCTTGTTCTGTAGTCCCCCAGGTCCTGCAGAGCTGCGCCGAGTTCGTCGAGCAGCATGGCGTGGTGCGGGGGATCTACCGCCTGTCCGGCGTGGCGTCCAGGATCCAGCGCCTACGGTAAGAGTGCTGCGACTGACACAGCTGTCAGCAGGGGCACGTGCCATGCTGCGGGCGTTCAGAGGAAGCCCTTCCTTGTCTTGACTGTATTTGGTGTGGCTTTGGACTTGCTTTCCTCTTTCTCAAAGCCCTCTGCCCAATCCTGTGTCCTTCTCTGCAGCCATGAATTTGATTCAGAGCAGGTGCCCGAGCTCAGCGTCCGTGACATTCACAGTGTGAGCTCCCTATGCAAGATGTTCTTCAGGGAGCTCCCAAACCCTCTTTTGACAAACCAGCTGTATGACAAGTTCACGGTAAGCACAGGGCAATGCCTTGCACTGCTTGGCCTTGATGACACAGGCTGTGTGCTGCAGTGTTCCCCTGATGCCTCTTGGAAGGCATCAAGTCTGCCTTGGTGCTGACCACCAGCACGCTATCCCCACGGTTCCCAAACCTGTGGCAGCTCTCTTGGCTGACTGGTGTCTGAATCCCTTCCTGCCTTTTTCCAGGACGCTGCCTGTGCTGGTACAGAGGAGGAGCGGTTGGTCAGGATGAAGGACGCCATCCAGCAGCTGCCCGCTCCTCACTACAGGTCAGTGCTGCGCTCGGTCTGCTGAGCTCAGCCCTGCTGCCTTTCAGAGGGCCACGATGCGATTCCAGGTGTTGCCTCACACCAGCAGCATCATGCGTCTGCACGCTGAAGCGGCTGAAGGCTGCACTGGGTCAATTCATTGGGTCAGTTCCTTGGCACGGGAGCACGGTTGGTGCAGCCGATGGCTGCGGCTGTGCTGTGCTGGGGCTTGGTGCTGCAGCATTGTGACACTGGGAACGTTTTATCTACTTCCTATTCAGGGACGGTAGCAATGACATCAACTAGTATGAAGTGAGGTTTGTTTAGGGCACTGCAGCACGGCTTGCTTTTTGGTGCTGAACATCTGCCCCTCTTGTTTTCCAGGACACTCGAGTACCTGATGAGGCACTTGGCGTCTCTCGCTGGCAGCTGCTCGGTCACCAACATGGACGCTCAGAACTTGGCGATTGTGTGGGCTCCAAACCTCTTAAGGTAAACCTCTTTTTCTGTTGAAGCACAACGCTTAGTTCTGCTCTCCAGAAAGAAAGCAATCCTCCCTTCTTCTTCCTCTTGTGTGCTCTTCTCCTGTAAAAGCTGTCAGAAGTGGCTGGCAGCAGAGGAGGAGCCTGGACTGCTCTCCCCCAACCCCAGGGGCACAATTTCTAGACGGCAGTTTCTGCTCCCTTGTTGAGCTGGGACTGCTGTGTCCTTGATCATCCGGGAGAATTTTGTCAGTGGCATCGCTGATTGCCCACTGCGGAAGTCTCCAGAGCCCAGTCTGACTGCTTTGGGCTGCAAAACTTCAGACCTGGGGAAACAGTCTTGCAGGAACGACTTGTAAAATCTGCCTTTTCTTCAGATCCCAGCAGAGCCAGTCTCCCTGCGCCAGTGGAGGAGCTGCCTGCTTGGAAGTGCAGAGGCAGACGGCTGTGGTGGAATTCCTGATTGGCCACACAGAAGTCCTCTTCTGCTCCAACGCCACGTCAGCCATGGGAGAGGGAGCAGGTGAGCGTCTTCCTCCATTAGCTTGATCTTGATCCAATCCAGGCCTTCTCCAAGATCTTTCAAATACGCTTTGACTCTCAACGGGACAGGAGGCTTCCGGGCTTAGATGAGAATATGGCACCCTCTTTCTGGATCCTGAGAATGTCCGAGGACAGACTTTACATGGAGAAAACCATCCCTGCCTTTAGGATGTTTTGAATGGGGGTGAAGCATGATTGATATGTGGCAGCAAAGCTTTCTGAGTTCCCAGATCCATTTTCTAGGGTTTTATTTGTTTTTGGTTTTGTTTTTTTATGCCTGTTTTGATACAGTGAGCAGCTCTTAATTATGACTGTGTCCTTTGCCACGAGCATACCTCTGAGCAGCCGGTTACTTTGAGCTCCTCTTCTTCCAGTGGCTCGGATAAGCAAGTCTGAGAGAAATGCAGAACTGGGATGGCTGTGCTGCTGCTTTCTGATCCTCCCTCTTACCTGTGGTTTTCCCTTGCAGGGCACAATTCTCCACCTGTGCCCAAGTCTGTGTGTGCCACAAAGCTGCTCACGCTGCAGGAGGCACAGGCTCTGAGAAGAGGCCAGAGCAGCTCTCCTGCAGTGACACCAGGCAGTGAGATTGAAGTGGAGGAAGGCCCCACAGCCGGACCTGGGAGATTCCACACAATCCTTGATTTTCCATCTGAAAGGTAAAGAGGACTTCCCTTTCCAGCCCCTATCATCATTGGTCAGGTGGTCTTTATTGGTTTACTTTTTGTCCACTATATCTCCGAGGATTCAACTAACACACAGTTGCCCGATGGGCTCAGTGGAGCCACACAAGGGTGCCTTTCCTTCCTGGTTGGGCAGGCAGTCACGAGATGCAGAAAGCCACGCTGACGTCTATCCTGGACTATGCTGGCTGTACCTGGAAACGTTGGGGTTTTCCAGATTTCAGGGCCACATGCCTGAAACCAGTTCCAGTTCTCCTCTAAGCAGAGCTGTTGGTCAGACTTGCTGGCACTAGAAATTAAAGATGGCAGTGAGCTGAGGCCGAGGAGGTGTTAGTGTAAGAGTCAGAGGTGCTTTTGAGCCGCCTTTATGGCTGCACAGTTCCTCAGAAAGCAGTTACTCCTGCCAGCTCCTGTCCTGTCCGGCTGCGGAGCCTTTGCTCACATGCTCTGCCTCTCTTCTTCAGTCCTCAAGCAGGACTTGAGGGCTGAGCTGTAGGAATGGAAGCGTCCTCTGCTGTTTGCAACAGAGCGCGTTTCGAAGCTGTGTTTCAGCAGAAAGCAGGCAGTGCCAGGAACAGGCAACTATTGGCAAGGGCTCGGTGTGACTCTTCCCTCACCCTGCACCACGACTGACAGCATGCTCTGTTTTCTCTCCAGACCACGTTCTCCCAGAAAGAGCAAGGAATCACCAGCTGGCAGCTGGTGGTCCTGCTTCTGCCTGCGCAGACCATCCCCTGTGGCCAAACGCCAACAGCAGCGCAGTGCCAGGGAGCCCACAGAAGCAGATCTCGTGGTCATGGCAGGTAAGGGTGCAAATCCAGCTTTCAAAACACTGCTTGTCAGCAACACAGGTAGAATTCATGCTTTCAGTGGGCTTGTACCTCCTTCTGGCATTCAAGCCCGTGCCTGACATCTTCAGCTGACCCCTGTTTTCCCAAAGGAGCCTCTCAAGCTTTTTGAAGCCTACTTGACAGGCAGCACCAAGCCTTTGCCCCCATGGGCAGAGAAAGTTGGACTCTAACCCCTGTGTGTCCACTCCTTCCTAGGTGAATCGACCCATTGTGAACCCAGAAGAGCCGAGTCAAGAGCTGATGGCTCAGAGCGTGCTTCCATCAATGGAAAGCTCACAGGAAGCACAAGTCGCTGCAATTCAAATGACAGCGTTCTGAGTGCCAGCAGCGACGGAGAGCGGGAGGTCATGGTTGTTCAGGCACTCATTTCTCCCAGCTGTGAAGAAGGGGCTGCCCTGAGCCTGCCAGAAACCACAGTCAACAGCATGGACGATGGCCCAGTGCCTTTCCAGTGCATCCCAGCCCAAACAGAGCCCGAGTGCCCCGACAGCGAAACCTCCAAGCAGGACCAGGTCATCGTCACTGAGGAGAATCCGAGCCTCTTGGAGGGGGACTTGGAGTCAGGCTGCAATTCAAATGACAGCCTTCCTTCTGACAGCAGCGACGGAGAGCAGGAGGTCATCATTGCTCAGGAACTCATTTCTCCCAGCTCTCCTGAAGGGGCTGACCAGAGCCTGCCAGAAGCCACAGTCACCAGCCTGGACTGTGGCCCAGTGCATTTGCAGGGCAGCCCAGCCCAAACACAGCCTGAGCGCCCTGACAGCGACACCTCCAAGCAGGAGCAAGTCAGTGTCACTGACGAGAAGCCAAGCCTCGTGGAGGGGGACTTGGAGTCAGGCCTGCAGTCCCAGGCACCAGGCAGCAACACAATCTCTGACCCACCCTCTCCTCAATAACAGAGGATAAGTCCCATCGTTTCCCGGAGCAACATAGTGAGTAATACAGAGTGAGTGTGAAACAGAAATGTGAACTTGATGAAAAAAAGAAAAACAGAAAAAAAGAAAAAAGAAAATAAAAAGAAAAAGAAAAAATACACCAAAAATAACTTAATGATATCCTTGGGCTGCATATAAGCAAGGTACTGCCAGCAGATTGAGAGAGACGATACTTGCCCTCAGTTCAGCATTGTTGAGACCACACATCGATCATCGTGTCCTGATCTGAGTTGTCTGTTACAAGAATCATACTTAAGGGAATCCAACAGAGGGCTCAGAAGATGATAAAGGGACTGCAACATCTCTCCTATAAGGAAAGGCTGAGAGAGCTAGGACTGTTAATCCTGGAGAAGATTCAGGGGAGGTCTTATCCATGTGCAAATATACTGAATGGAGGATGCAGAGAATGGAGGTGATCTGGTCAGTGGTGCCATTGCCAGGACAAGAGACAGTGGCTACAGCCTCGGAGAGAGAAGGTTCCATGTAAACAATCAATAAGTGTTTGAGTGCTGAGGAGATGAAAGCATATGCTCTTGAAATGAAGAAGGCTCAAACAGCAGACTTGAGGGTGCTTTTCCAATGTTCTGGTTTGTGAAGACCCATTTTCTTCTTGGAGTAGAAACACAGACAGAAGCCAGCAGAGTGCATGAGATCCAGCAAGAGGGAACACAGATGAAGGCAAATAAAGCTGAATTCCTCAGGTGATCAATTCTGCCTGCCAGAAAGCACAGTCACCAGCCTGGACTGTGGCCCAGTTGAAAGCAGTGGAAAGAGGAGTTAATGAAGGCCCCAGCATTAGGACAATGGGGCAGAAGAGAACTGCACTGGTATCCCACACGGTCTCTCCAGTGCTGGAGGTGAAAGGGGGACATTGGCTTTCCCCTCAGAGATTTCTGAAGTATCAAGCCATTCTAGTGGAGCAAGATGATGGAGAAATAACAGTAACAAATATTGTAAATCCAGCTGCTTTTCTTAATGCAATTACAGGAGAACCTGTGTCTCACGACTGTTTAGGGACTATGAAAGCAGTGTATTCCAGTTGCAGAGACTTGAAAGAAGAACCACTGGAGGATGCGGAAGACACCTGGTACACAGACGGGAGCAGCTTTGTTCGACATGGGAAGATGAAGATATGGACTGATTCAAAATATGCCTTAGTGCTGTTCATGCACCCGTATCAGCAATATGGAAAGAAAGAGGACTGTTGTCAAGCCAAGGGAAAGGTCTGAAACACGCTGAAGAAATAGCCAGACTCCTGGAGGCAGTCCAACAGCTGGAGAAGGTTGCTAAAATGCACTGTTGATGCCAGCAAAGGGGAGACAGTGCTGAAGGAATGGGAAATGCGCTGGCTGACAGAAAGCAAAGCGAGCGGCAGAGGGTGAGGTGGTGGAGGCTTCCTTGATTCCAGATGGTAACATGCAGGTGGATGGTGAGCCAAAGCACTCCAAAGAGTATTGGAACTCGATAAATAATTATCAGGAAGGGCAGGTAAAAGAGGAAGGATGGAGCTTTCCAGCACAAGGGAAAAGAATGATTCCAGCAGCCATATGATGGGCTGTGGTGACTGAAGATAGGAAAACTCCCTGGGGAGCAGAAGCATTATATAAATATCTTGTTCAACGAGTGGTCACCCGAAATGGGTATACTGCCATTAGGCAAGTGACCCAGCAATGTGAAGTTTGTTTACCAGATAATCCTAACACAGGCCACAAAGTTCAGTTAGGGCAAACAGGGAGAGAAATTAGCCAGGACAATAATGGCAGGTAGATTTCTCAGAGCTGCCAAGAAAAGGGGGGTACAGATGCATGTTAGTTTTAGCAGATACCTTTCCAGGATGGCCTGAGGCATACCCGTGCCGGACTAACCAGGCCAGGGAAGTAACAAAAGTTTTGTGACAAGAAATAATTCCAAGGTTCTGGGTGCCAGGAACAATCTCTTCAGATTGAGGCCCCCATTTTATTGCTAAAGTGGTTCAACAAGTCAGTACTTTATTGGGAATCAATTGGCAGTTGCATACACCTTACATGCCACAGTCAAGTGGCCAGGTGGAAAAGAGGAACCATTTATCTAAGCTGCAAATACTAAAAGTTGGCCAAGAGGCTGGGATACCAAGGTTGCAAGCACTGCCTCTGGCACTTGTGAGAATTCGAAGAAAACCCCAACCAAGGAAGGATGAAGCCCATATGAAAACCTCTATGGGCGACCTGTGCGGTGCCTTTGCAGTGCAGCCCAGCCCAAAGACAGCCCGAGTGCCCCAACAGCGTCACCTCCAAGCAGGACCAAGGCAGTGTCACTGAGGAGAAGCTGAGACTCTTGGAGGGGGACTTGGAGTCAGGCCTGCAGTCCCAGGCACCAGGCAGCAACATGAGCTCTGAGCCACTCTCTCCTCAACAACAGAGAATGAGTCCCATCTTTCCCCGTCCCTCTCCCGTCCTCCTTTCTCCGATTGAATAAAGGCACTCTGGTGCTCAATCAACGCCTTGACTGTGTTCCAAGTCTTCATTCACAGGGACCATGATGAATGCAAGAAACAGCAAGGCAGCTCAGCTTGCAATGCTGTGACTGTGGGGTGCGTGCAGCAGAGCTCTGGGTGTGTTCCCATTTTGCCTGGTTTTGTGATGCCTGCAGCGAGAGCTCTGTTACCATTTTTTAGGGGAGCACATAGTCTCTGGCATCCTGGATGCTGCTCATGCAAACCCCAAGCTTCCTGGCTGTGGCTTTGTGATGCTTTTCAGGGCCTTTTGATGCTCTTCGCTGCCTTGGCTGCTCCCTCACACCTCTGTCCTCCTGCCGTGTCCATTCCCAGCTCCCACCTCTGAGCTGTCCCTGCAGATCGTCTCCGGCCCTGCCATCATCACGCTGCGGAAGAAGGAGCTCACCCTGACCAACATCAGGCAGTGCTGCCAGCCTCTCTCACTCTCTAGACCAAGTGTAACTACGCTGTCGTGCAGACAAATGCTTTCTGTCACATCCTCCATCCCCAAAGCCATTTACCAGTAGGTGGCTGTTGCAGAAGAAGAATCAAGCAGCAGAAGCTTTTGCTCAGCTACAGCACACAAATGCTACAAAAGCAGAAAAAAAACACAAGCTCTGGGTCTGTTTGTCTTGCACAGGCTTGCACGGACTCTGTTTGATGGTACCCCCATCCTTGCTTTCCTTCCCTGCTTCTTGTCTGATGGCACTGCTGAGCCAGGAACAAGCTGCCCAGCGTGGCAGAGCGTGGTGCAGAGCTGTGCTGGGACCTCCTCCCCTTCCTCTGCTGCAGCTTGGCGTGCAACCTCACCCACTTCTCTGACAGACCTGCTGATCCCACGCGTGCCATCGGGATGCTCTGGCACGGGATGTGCCTCCAACCCAAAGCTCCTTCCCACCTCCCAAGGGAAAGCAAAGCAACCCAAGCATCGCCAACAAACCTGCCCAGCAGACAGCAGGGAATGCAAACAGCTTCTGGCTGCTCCCCTGCACTCCCGTCCTAAGTAAGAGACCCCACGAGGACTGGCTGGGAAATGAGTGCATGACACACATGAGTGTGCACAGGATTGTGCAAAGCAGTGGGGTTCCATGTTTTGTGTGTGTGTGTGTGTGTGGATTTGTGCACGGATGGTGTTGCACACATTTGTTTTTGTGAGTGTCCAAAGCAGTGGGGTTGCTCAGGTGTGTGTAGGTCAGTGGGTATGTGTGCAAGGATGAGCATGCACATACATGTGCGTGCACAGGGGTGTGCAGAGTGTTGGAGCTCCGCAAGGACATTGTGGTACCGGTGTGTGCGTGCACTTTGGGAGTGAAAGGAAGGGGTTACGCGTGTGTCTGTGTGTGTGCGCACAGGGCTGCACTAGGGGATGTGGACACGTGAGTGTGTGTGAGCACATGGATAGTGCGTGGACGCGGTGGCACCAATGTGTGCTTGCACAGGGGTGTGCTGAGGAGTTGGGTTGCACACAGGTGCACACACAGGGATGTTTACTGGTAGGTGTAGGCACATACGTGTTCCCAGGGATGGTTTGCACACGTCTGTGAATGCAATGGAGAGCACAAGGTGCGGTGCGTGAATGTGGGTGATCAAAGCAGGCAGAGTGGCGCAGGTGTGTGCGTGTGCACGTGGATGGGCGGAAGGCTGGGGTGCAGGTTGACCTCTGCTGAGGTGAGTGGGGGCTCACGGTGTTGCTCAGAGCCATCTCTTCTCCAGGCTGAGCATTCCCAGCTCCTGCAGCCTCTCCTCATATGGCCCCATTGTGCTCCAGAGCCCTCACCAGCTTTGTGTGCCGGTGTGCTGAGGAGTTGGGTTGCACAGAGGTGCACACACAGGGATGTTTGTGGTAGGTGTAGGCAGCTCTGAGAAAGTTTTTCTGTGCATGTTCCCATCTCTTTTCCATTCCTTTGCCCCTCAGAACAGTTTTCCAGTGGCTCTTGTCCAGTAATTCTTTGAACAGCCTGCAGCTGACTCTCCTGAAGCTCAGGGTCCTGACTTTGCTTTTTGCCAGGCCTGCATTCCTTGAGATGAGGAACTCCAGGAGGGCATGGTCACTACAGCCCTGACCACCTCCAGTCTTAAGCCCTGCTGTGCACCGTGTCCAGTAATGCTTCCCTTCTGCTTGGTGTGCTCAATGCTTGGGCCACACAGTTCTTCTCAGTGCACTCCAGCAGTCTCTCAGACAGCTTGCAGCCAGCCATGCTGATTTCCCAGCCTGTCTGGAATCCCCCATCAAGTTGAGTCAGTGAGCGCGGTGCTTCTGGTAGCTGCAGTAAGCAGGGCCCGTCAACAGACCCTCAGCTGCAGAAGCCCATGATTGGTTCAGTCCCTAATTTGACCCACAAGTTCTCCATGTGATCCTGACTGTTCTTAGTCCTTTGCAGTCAGCTTCTTCATGTAGAGGGCCAATCCCTCGCCCTCCTTAATTCCATAGTAGCAATCACGTCTGCTTTGTGTCAGGCTTTTGTTTTCTTTTTATTATTATTATTATTAATATTCTTTTCCCATTTACTAGGTAGGAAAGCTAATTTCTGAACCAGGAGAAGAAGAAGTGCAACAGGCAACAATCTTCCTTGCACTGCGCAGTTTGCATGAGTAGCCAAGTGCTCCTCAGGTCATGCGTGCTGCAGAGCTGGCCTTGGTGGCAGGGGCCGTGTCTTCATTTTCCACCTGTCCCGTGGGAACATAAGAAGACTATTCAGAGCAGGAGCTGCACAGCGAGATGAACGGCATGAGAAGGTAAGGCTGGGAATCAAGGACACCTCCAGAAAAAGAGAAAAATTGAGTCAAGTAAGCTGCGTGATGGCCACGTGATACTGACCATGACTGGAGGGAGAGTGCATGGCTAGGAATGACTGATGGCTGTGGTTGGATGAATGCCTACGTGCGCAGTGAAGGAGAGTTTGTTGGATGTTCTGCGGACATGTGATGGCTGGGAAAGTTAAGAGAGAAAACGTGTCAATGCATAGAAGGGATGTTAGAACCCAGAATTAATCATTTGGGTCATCCACATCTGAGTCCATTCCAGATTGCCGCACTGTCAGAACTTGAGGCCTGGGATTTTCCTTTAGGAGTGCCAACTACCTCTTTTAAATAATAAAAGATATTACTAAACATAATTTCCCTCCTTGTATGGGAATAACACAGGGATGTTTGATATTTCTGTCTTTGCATTCCTTTAGCACCCAGGGCATTGATGCAGCTGCAAGAATCTGCTGTGTTGTCCTCCTTTTTTGCATAAAAGAATGGTAAAATAGCAATCTCTGGGTGAAAAATTGTTAAAGCATTTTACCTTCTTTGCCCCTAGGAAGCAATGGCTTGGAAATGGCAATGTCACCCAGGAACCCGCACGGCAACCCAATATCTCATTTTTTGGGTCTGTGAAAAACCACCACGATGACAAAAACATGTCTGCATTGTTTCCGTGCTGTCAGCGCAGCCCTGAGGAGTGGTGTGGGCATGGCATGGAAGAGAGAAGGCATTTCCCTTCTGATAGGAGAGTGCCTGTTCACATGTTGGTATGTAACCACTCCATGCCCTGCCCCACGTGCTTCTGGATGGGCAGCTCAGCTTTTGTGTCACTCACCCACCTGTGGCAGAGATCAGACTTTCTGCAGGTGTGGGAAATCATCCCACTGCTTTGTGTCTTACAAGGAGTTGAGAAGCTTTTCTTGCTCAAGTCCTACTTCCAAGCTTAACCACCTACAGTGAAGTAGATGTCATTTATCTTGTGTCCTTCAACTCTGTGTCCATCTGTTCCCAAAAGCAAAAGAATGTGGAGGTAACCAGCTACAGTTCAGTGAGTGATTTCAGTGCTAATTCTGATCATTCTTGGAACCAGCTGATTTTAAGTCCTTGCCCTAGTCAAGGGTCTAAATTGCGTGTCAGAAGAAAGCTGGGAAAGTGGTTCTTGCTCATTATTTTTCATTTGCTGCTTCTTTCTTTAGGGTTCCTTTTCAAAAGGAGATTTTGGTGATGGAAGCAGTTGAAGAAGGAACAAAACCAGCTCTTGCCAGGAGTGCTTGAAGTCCCTGTGGAGAGAAGCAAAGAACCTGGGCTTCCTCTGGGATGCTCCCCACCATGTCTCAGGAGGGAGACAGTTGCTGTTGCTGTTCCAATTTCTGCTTTGTGTGTGGAAAGGTACGTCTGGGTTTCTTCTGCTTGTTTTCTCTTTTTCTCACTTTTAAGGAGAAGGGGTGGAGCAAGGGGAGACCCACTGGTCATTTGTTACCTCAAGAACAGGACGGATTCTGCATTCACCGTGGAAAACCTGGGCTAGTAGCATGGGCGTGTTTCAGGCTGGACTCTTCTTTTCCTGCTCGGTTTTCTTTTGGCTACAGGGAGACAGCTGTCTAAAGGTGTGTTTTCAAAGCCACTCTACAAAACCATGTTTCACTGTTGCAGGTGGTTCAGTGTGCTCTTGCAGCATAGATGCTTTTGCTGTAGAATCTTAGTGTTCCTAGGGGAGGACTGGGAGGAGGTAGTGAGAAGAGCATTCAATGCCTTGGGTGTATCTTAGTGAGAAATGTTGGCATGAGGTGCTGAAAGTCTTCAGCTGTAAAAGGACAGTGAGGCTCAGACTACTTAACGTGCTGGAGCAGGGTGGAAGCAAGGAGTGGGCACTGCCCTCCCAAGCGCAGGCTGCACTTGGTTATGGTCTGCCAGGTCTCTGCTGCCCTGGGTTTCTTCTGAGAAGTTTGTTGGAGCTGCTTGGAGTAGTGAAGGGTGGGGAAGAAGTGCTGTTCAAGAGCTAAGGCTCTGCATGATAATTTTGGATGGATTGCACCACGGCGTCTGAAGACATAGTTTCCATCAGAATGATCCCAGCATTGTGCAAGTGTCTCAGCTGAACCCCCTGAGCAGGTGTCTGAGAGCACCCGCCTCCTCCAGCTGAGCCATAGGAAAGCTAACTGTGCCCAGGAATGACTGCTTATGCAGACTGAATATGCTTCCAAGTGTTTTCCTTAGTGATAAATGATGTCCCAGCACTCTGATATTCCATCTCTGGCACAATCTGGAGCATCTCTGCAAACCATGGGTACCCATTCCCACCACCGTTTCTTCCTCTCTCTCTTTAGAATCAGCGTGGTGCAGTTCCCTGCGTTTGTGAGCAGCAGCCAGCAGGCTGCAAGAGATCCAGTTGCACCTTTAGCAGACAGAGGGATGTGATGGGGACAGACTGTCCTTACCGCCATGCAGAAGTGAGTTTTTCCCGTCCTCTATCAAGAAGTATGAAAGAATAGAGTTTGAATGTTACTTCTGAGCAGGTGCTGCACGTACGTGTTCCCAGGGATGGTTTGCACACGTCTGTGAATGCAAAGGAGGGCACAAGATGCAGTGCATGGGGGTGTGCAAAGCAGGCAGGGTGGCGCACAGGTGGGCGTGTGCACATGGATAGGGGAAGGCTGGGGTTACAGGTTGACCTGTGCTGAGGTGAGTGGGGGCTCATGGTGTTGCTCAGTGGTAGATTTGTTCACACTGAGTGCTACCAGGAAACTCGCACACCCTTTTTGTTTCAGCTGTGCCAGTGCTGTGATCCCTTGCTGCTGGGCTGGGGTGTTGGAAGGATGGTGTGCGTGCCGAGCTCCCATCTCTCTTGCAGGAATCAAGCACAGAGCCAAAGGGATGTTTGGGTCAGGTGACCGCAAGAAGGCTGGCTGTTCTGGATGGTGGCAGCTGATGGAAACAGGTGTTGTTGTGACTGTTCAGCTTTGATCAGAAGTCAGGGGTTTTGCAGGAAGAATGACTTGGTTCTCAAATGGCTTCAAACGTGCACACCGAGTACGTCTGTCCTGCCGTGCCATCTCTGTTTCTTTTTGATGCAAGCATTTCTACTACCATGTGTTGGGCCTGTTTGCTTGTAGAAGGAGGAATGTTAGGTACAGTTCTCACCTGGAACGTCAGTGTAATTTGAATCATGAGTGTTAGCACAGTGAAGCGAAGGAGGGCCCCGGAAGCAAACTTGGTGCTGTGGAAGCACTGTGCGATGAGAAGGTGGGAGGTAACACATGCTGGCAGATGTGGAAACCACTTTGGGATGGAGGTGTGGAGGAAAGGAAGGGCGATGACGGAGCTGATGGCAAAGAGCTTCCTGGGGCGGCTTGGTGCTTGCTTGGGGATGGATCTGATCAACTTCTTGTGTGCAGGTGTCCAGCTGGGTTTTGGGGAGCAGTCTGCATCCCAGGTTTTGTTTGGTACGACTGGGACCTGGGCCAGGCCAGGGCGAATCCAGTCTGTTTTGCTCTCATTCTTAGTGCTTGTTTTTGCTCAGGAGGGCAGGTGGCAGTCCTCATGGACCAAGGCCTGCGGGTGCGGTTTGCGGAGAAAGAGATCCTGCAGGCCTGGTGTGACACCCATGGAGCTGCAGCGAGGCTGCATCGGTGTAAAACACGAGAAATCCACAGAGATCTGAAGGTGGGTTGTGGGCTCGAGTTATGCCGGGGAGGATGCGCGTGCTCCTTTACGTGTGCGTTGTCTGCCTACTGTATGGCGGGTGGGCTTGGAAAGCTGGTAACGTGTTTCTGTTGTTGGGAGAAGCAGATATAAACTCTTCTCTCTATTGAAAAATTTAACAAAAGAGCCTCTACTTGCTTCTTAGCATATGAATCATAGAAGCATAGAATCAACAGGGTTGGAAAAGACCTGAAAGATCATCCAGTCCAACCATTCTCCTATTACTAATAGCTTCCACTAAACCACGTCCCTCAACACAGCATTCAGTTGTTCCTTGAACACCCCAGAGTCGGTGACTCCACCACCTCCCTGTGCAGTCCATTCCAGTGCTTGGCCACCCTTTCTGAGAAGTCCTATTTCCTAATGTCCAGCCTGAATCTCCCCTGCCGCAGCTTGAAACCATTCCCTCTAGTCCTATCAATAACAACACAAGAGGACAGGCCGTCCTCCAGCTCACTACAACCTCCCTTCAGGAAGTTATATTGAGCAATGAGGTCTCCCCTGAGCCATCTCTTCTCCAGGCTGAGCATTCCCAGCTCCTGCAGCCTTTCCTCATATGGCCCCATTGTGCTCCAGAGCCCTCACCAGCTTTGTTGCCCTTCTTTGAACACGTTCCAAAGCCTCAGTGTCTTTCTTGCTTTGAGGGGTCCAAAACTGGAAACAGAACTCGAGTTGCAGCATCACCAGTGCCGAGTACAGGGGGACAGTCACCTCTCTGCTCCTGCTGGCAGTGCTGTTTCTGGTGTAAAATGTATGTAAGTGTGACATGTGTGACATGATAGAGCTCTGTGACGGGAGTCCAATGGATTTGAGACCTGACTTGAAGCCTGTGGGCATCACCCAGGAGTTGGGGAGAGAGGATTAGGCCAGGGAACAGGAACCTCTTTGGTCATTATTAACTCCCACATTTTTTGGTCAGGAATCTATGCGTGTGTGCTGTTTTTTTTTTTCCTCATGTAAAGAACAGACTGAGTGTGCAGCTTGTGAATGAATTCATTCACCCCTGCTGATTGGTGCTGTTCTCTACAGGGAGCTGCAGTGGAAATGGACACTTGTGGTCCCCTGTCTGGCCCCCTCCCGCGTGCTCAGATCAGCCAAGTTGTCAAGGCCTGGCTCTTGGTTGGTGAGTTGTGCCGAGGTCAGAGAGTTGGATTTTCTGGGCTTTGAGACACGTCTTCCAGTTGCACGTTGTGTTATTTCTGATGTGCTGACCTGTTGAGCTGCAGCCCCAAATGAGGATTCAAGTCCTACCACGGCAGGAATGGTTGAGATTGGAATTGGAATGCAGAAGGCTGGAGCCAGCAGGAGCAGGGAATCCATCATCCCCCTGTACTCGGCACTGGTGAGTCCTCACCTTGAGTTCTGTGTTCTGTTCTGGGCCCCTCACTGCAATGAAATGCTGAGATGTGTCCAGAGGAGACCAGTGAAGCTGTGAGGTGTCTAGAGCACAAGTCTTATGGGGAGCTTCTTATGGAACTGGGATGATTTAGTCTGGAAGAGAGGAGGCTCAGGGAAAACCATATCACTCTCTGTGACTAACAGAAGAGAGGTTATGTGGAGGTGAGGGTTGTCCTGCTCTTCTCCCATGTAACTAGTGACAGGAGTGGAGGGAACAACCTCAGGTTGTGTGAGGGGAGATTCAGCTTGGATGTTAAGAAAACCATCTCCAAATGGGTGCTCAGACGCTGGAGGCATCTGCTGGCTGAGCGCTTTGTTGGGTGAGCATCACACTGCTGGAAAGCACGCAGCTGTTGTCTCTGCGAATAGCCCCATCCGTGGGGACTGGTGGCTTTTTCATGTTACCCTTGTGTTTCAAGTCCTACATCCAGTTACTCGTGCTGTTTGAAAGCACCATCTTAGAGGCAGCCTTGATTTCTCCAGCCCCGAGCTTTGTGCCACGAGAGCTCCCCTGCTTCTCCCAGGGATGGGCAACCGAATGGAAGGCCCAGCAGAAGTCTGGGTAGGTGATATCACTTGCTGCTCCTTTCCCCACCCGTGCCAGGAGAAGCAGGGAATGGGACTGGGGGACAT
Organism: Excalfactoria chinensis; assembly: GCF_039878825.1. Lineage (NCBI taxonomy): Eukaryota > Metazoa > Chordata > Aves > Galliformes > Phasianidae > Excalfactoria > Excalfactoria chinensis. The sequence continues at coordinate 664,492 of NW_027315573.1, read as the reverse complement.
CCCAGCGGTGGGATCCTGCCTCAGCAGAACTGAATGGCTGTTCTGATCCACGTATTTGAACCTGAGTGGATCTGACACTAACGACAGAAGCGAGGGGCCTGTGGGAAGAAACTGCATGTGCCACAATTTGTGGTGCAAGGTGTTCTCAGAACTGCTGCTTACAGTGCCCAGAAGGCTTCCTTTTTGACGGGGAGAGGATTAACTAGGTTATTTTAATGAATCTATTTCCTTTCTGTTCATTTTTCATACTACCTCTCATAAAACTGGCTGTGGATTCTCAAGTAGTATTACTTGCTAAGGAGAATAGGTGTGCAGCCTGTGCTTTTGTCTGCGCAAAGAATCTTCTAATCATCTCTGTCTGTGTTTCTTTTAGGCACTTAGGTGGAGCAGAGTGGAGCACAGACTTGGGTGCATCTCCATTCAGGAGCAGGGACACGCAATGCTCATCTTGGGTGTCTGGCTGACAACAAGAGCAGAGAGGTAAGTTTCATAGGGTCGCGTGCCCATTTTATTTTCTTTTTCATTCATGATGCATAGAGGCGTTACCCAGACAAAGTGACATTTGTCAGCTGGACTTGCTAGAAATGACCTAGGCAGTGAAATGGGTTTGAAGCATCCCAAAGAGCCCTGCAAAAGAATGCTGAGAGATAACCTGGCACCCTCCTTTGGAAACGTCAGGTGTCTGCCAGCTCTTCAGCTGTGCCCAAACACCTCCCATTGCGCTGCCACACCAGGACGTAATTCCAACCCCACCCTGAGTTCTGGAATGTTGTGGTGCCGTGTTGGAATCAGATGTGACCAGGGGGTCTTGCCTCCCCCCCTTGTGGGGGGTCATGGTGGAGCAGGCTGGTGGCTGTTGGTGATGTCATAAGCGGCTGGCATGTGGAGAGGAGTGGTGTGTTCTATGTTCCTTTGTGGGCGTGTAGGAGTTCGGAGTGGTTGGTTGGCTTGTTGTTCTTGTGCCTTTAGTGCCTTTGTTTGAGTACCATCGTGCGCAGCATCCTGTAGGTAAGCTGAGCCGGTGTGGGATGGACGGGTGAGCAGTGAGGTGTTGAGAAGTGCTGGCTGTCGGAGCTCCCAGCACCGTATTTCTTACTCTTGAGCATCAGACGTCATTTTCCCCCGGTACACATGTTCCAAAGGGGGTGTCCATAAAGGTGGCACCCGTCCCATGCTTCTTCAGCCGTCTTCTTTGCTCAATTGTGGAAGCAGAGTAAAGCTGCTGGGCGGACAGGCATCACATAGCCTGAGACTCAGCATGTCTTGCAGCAAGTGGATGGGACGATTGTGCTGTGTGCGTTATGCCATGGCTGTCTTAGCCCTGCTCACTGACCTGCTCTTTCTCTCTCCTCTGCCCACCCTCTGCCCACTGCCTTGGTGCAGCTTTTGCTCTCATAAGATCTGAGCAGAGTGACCAGGAACTGCTGCAGATAGCCTGAGGTGATCTCGTTGCCAGGTACGTGCCATGTTTTGTCCCACCACGTCGTTTTGCATGCCGTGGGTTTCTTCACTGCCCTCCAGCTCAGCCCTCAGAAGGGTGCTGTCTAATGCCCTGCTGTCGCACTGTCAGAGCGCTCTGGGCGAATGCATCTGCTGCTCTGTGCCAGAGTCCCCATCTGCTGGCAGAGGGATAGCAACTTGGTACAGCGCTGCCTAATAGGCTGTCACGTTTGAATTTACTGAAGCAAGGGGTAGTTTCTCGAACACTTGCCTATGCCGCAGGGTATGCAAGGGTAGCTCTGAAGAAGTCCCTCCATACTGTGCTGGGTGAATAGAGAAAACAGAAGTGTGTTTCTGCTCTGTTCCAGCTTGTCACACCTGCTGGGATGGGCAACGCATGCAGCGAGATCAGATGTGAGCCCGAGGTGGTGGGCACGGAGGTACAGTATGAAGCTCTGACTTGTCTTTGTTCCCTGTGTTGAGCTAGCAGAGGGAGCCGCAGATGTACTCTCCTACAGGAAAGAGTGGGCCAAAGGGGGCCAGGCCACCTGTCCACGCCAGTGCCATTGCTGATGAGTCTGTGTAGAGAGAGATGCATCTTTGCATGGCCTGGCGATCCTGCTGCATGCCAGGAAGAGAAAGTACTGTCGTGAGACGTGCAGCTCCTTCTGAAGTGCTCCTGAGCAGGAGGGAGCGCATTTCCTGCAGCTTTCTCTGCAGATGTGCTCCTCACCTTGAAATCCTCCTGGTTTGTCCTCAGCTCCTGACCACGGCCTGTGCTCTGTTTTGCAGGCTGATAACATGTGGAAGCCGCAGCTGGTGCGTGCGGAGTCATCTTTCAACGTGCCAGCGATTGCGGCAGCCCATGTTATTAAGCGTTACGTCGCCCAGGGGCCGGATGAGCTCTCCCTGGAGGTAAGCAGTTACAGGCAATCCTTGTTGTCATGCATGGGAGAGTCTAGGGTGTGAATGCCTCAGGAATATTCTCAGACACCTTCAGAATGTCTCGTGAGGTGAAGCTTGGAAGGTTTGGTTCCAGCTTAGACTTGTGCTGGGTTGGGAGCAGTTCAGCCATCTCTCCAGTATGGTTTGACTGGGCATTTGAACCTCCTGATCAAGCAGATCCTGCCCAGTATGGGAGCCTGGTCTCTGAGCAGCAGCAGACTGGGTGTGAAGTGTGCAGATGTGTTCAGAAAGCCCTGCTTAACTGATGCCCGTGGTTCAACTGGAGCTCTTGCGTAGCCTTTGGCAGAGAGCCTGCTGGTTTTGAGACCCGTTTCCTACTGCACGGCTGTATTGTGTATGTTGTGTAACTCCTGTACCTCCAAGTTCAGTTTTAGAAGGGAAAATGCCTTGGGGGCTGCATTGGTGCAATGGCTGTCAAGCTTTAGGATATTCTGCATCGCAGAAGAAGGCAGTTATTTGAGCTGTGTTTTCCTGCCAGCTGTGCTGAAGCTAGGGTTGCCGTTTTGATCTCTTGCAGGTGGGAGACGTGGTGTGCATTATTGCTATGCCACCAAAGGAGCTGAGCCCCTGGTGGAGAGGCAAGCGTGGCTTTCAGGTAGGCACATGCTTCCAACAGGAGAGCACAACTTCAGTAGAGTCAGGAATCTCAGCTTGGAGCTGCTCTGCCTGCACAGGATGGCTTCCGGATGCAAACGGTTGCCCTGTGTCGCTGTCAGAGGACCTTCCCTTTGGCTCTGGGCTGGGGCTAATGCCCAGCTGTCTTTTTGTTCTTGTTACAGGTGGGATCTTTCCCTAGTGAGTGCGTGGAACTCATTAGCGGAGAAGTTCCTGAGTCCCTGGTCAATTCATTGCGAAAGCCAGGTACACATGTTACATTTGATACTGCGGGTTAGTAAGCTGGGGTCAGAGCGTGGCTTTCAGGGGTTTCGTTAATGCCCGAGTTGAGCAAGATTAGCAAGGATGACTGCATTAAGGTCCATGGGAACACGGAGAGATCTGGCCCAACCCCACTGTGTTTATTCCTGGGCTTGGGGAAGTCACAGAATTCTCCTGGAATGGCTTGGGGTTGGAATAGGCCTAAAGGATCATCAGGCTCCAAGGCCCCTGCCTCAGTCTGGGTGGCCAGCCTCTGCATTTTGTAGGAGACGAGAGCAGGCTGTCCAGGGCCCCTTCCGACCTGACCTTGGGGACTTGCAGGGATGGGGAAATACCGTTCCTGCGTGTCCTTGTTGGGAATGTTCTTCCCATTGTTACGTGCTCGGTCGAATGTGTTACGCTCGGCCTCGTGCAACCGATCCAAGCCTGAAACGAACTGGTTTCTCTGTTTTGTTGCGCAGTGCCGAAGAAACGGGGCAAGCTCCCACCCTTCCTTCGTTCGGTGGTGAAGGCCCGCCCCAGGAGATCGGAGCAGCCGGAGCCGGAGAAGGAAGGGGTGTTTGGGTGTGACCTGGGGGAGCACCTTCTCCGCTCTGGCCGTGATGGTAAGGAACAGCCCATTGCTGAGATCTTCCTCGGTTGGGCATCTGAAGATGATAGGTGGTGGCATTTCTGGAAAGCCAGGAAGACATCTCTGTGCAGTTTCCTCACAGCTGTCTCTGCCAGCTTTCTCCTCTAAGGAGGAAGCAAGCGGTGGCCCGGCTGGGCTTAGTGGCTGGGATGGGAGAAGAGCACAGCTTACTTACTTGAGTAAGAAGCTGAGCTAACCGCTGGCTCTTGTTCTGTAGTCCCCCAGGTCCTGCAGAGCTGCGCCGAGTTCGTCGAGCAGCATGGCGTGGTGCGGGGGATCTACCGCCTGTCCGGCGTGGCGTCCAGGATCCAGCGCCTACGGTAAGAGTGCTGCGACTGACACAGCTGTCAGCAGGGGCACGTGCCATGCTGCGGGCGTTCAGAGGAAGCCCTTCCTTGTCTTGACTGTATTTGGTGTGGCTTTGGACTTGCTTTCCTCTTTCTCAAAGCCCTCTGCCCAATCCTGTGTCCTTCTCTGCAGCCATGAATTTGATTCAGAGCAGGTGCCCGAGCTCAGCGTCCGTGACATTCACAGTGTGAGCTCCCTATGCAAGATGTTCTTCAGGGAGCTCCCAAACCCTCTTTTGACAAACCAGCTGTATGACAAGTTCACGGTAAGCACAGGGCAATGCCTTGCACTGCTTGGCCTTGATGACACAGGCTGTGTGCTGCAGTGTTCCCCTGATGCCTCTTGGAAGGCATCAAGTCTGCCTTGGTGCTGACCACCAGCACGCTATCCCCACGGTTCCCAAACCTGTGGCAGCTCTCTTGGCTGACTGGTGTCTGAATCCCTTCCTGCCTTTTTCCAGGACGCTGCCTGTGCTGGTACAGAGGAGGAGCGGTTGGTCAGGATGAAGGACGCCATCCAGCAGCTGCCCGCTCCTCACTACAGGTCAGTGCTGCGCTCGGTCTGCTGAGCTCAGCCCTGCTGCCTTTCAGAGGGCCACGATGCGATTCCAGGTGTTGCCTCACACCAGCAGCATCATGCGTCTGCACGCTGAAGCGGCTGAAGGCTGCACTGGGTCAATTCATTGGGTCAGTTCCTTGGCACGGGAGCACGGTTGGTGCAGCCGATGGCTGCGGCTGTGCTGTGCTGGGGCTTGGTGCTGCAGCATTGTGACACTGGGAACGTTTTATCTACTTCCTATTCAGGGACGGTAGCAATGACATCAACTAGTATGAAGTGAGGTTTGTTTAGGGCACTGCAGCACGGCTTGCTTTTTGGTGCTGAACATCTGCCCCTCTTGTTTTCCAGGACACTCGAGTACCTGATGAGGCACTTGGCGTCTCTCGCTGGCAGCTGCTCGGTCACCAACATGGACGCTCAGAACTTGGCGATTGTGTGGGCTCCAAACCTCTTAAGGTAAACCTCTTTTTCTGTTGAAGCACAACGCTTAGTTCTGCTCTCCAGAAAGAAAGCAATCCTCCCTTCTTCTTCCTCTAGTGTGCTCTTCTCCTGTAAAAGCTGTCAGAAGTGGCTGGCAGCAGAGGAGGAGCCTGGACTGCTCTCCCCCAACCCCAGGGGCACAATTTCTAGACGGCAGTTTCTGCTCCCTTGTTGAGCTGGGACTGCTGTGTCCTTGATCATCCAGGAGAATTTTGTCAGTGGCATCGCTGATTGCCCACTGCGGAAGTCTCCAGAGCCCAGTCTGACTGATTTGGGCTGCAAAACTTCAGACCTGGGGAAACAGTCTTGCAGGAACGACTTGTAAAATCTGCCTTTTCTTCAGATCCCAGCAGAGCCAGTCTCCCTGCGCCAGTGGAGGAGCTGCCTGCTTGGAAGTGCAGAGGCAGACGGCTGTGGTGGAATTCCTGATTGGCCACACAGAAGTCCTCTTCTGCTCCAACGCCACGTCAGCCATGGGAGAGGGAGCAGGTGAGCGTCTTCCTCCATTAGCTTGATCTTGATCCAATCCAGGCCTTCTCCAAGATCTTTCAAATACGCTTTGACTCTCAACGGGACAGGAGGCTTCCGGGCTTAGATGAGAATATGGCACCCTCTTTCTGGATCCTGAGAATGTCTGAGGACAGACTTTACATGGAGAAAACCATCCCTGCCTTTAGGATGTTTTGAATGGGGGTGAAGCATGATTGAAATGTGGCAGCAAAGCTTTCTGAGTTCCCAGATCCATTTTCTAGGGTTTTATTTGTTTTTGGTTTTGTTTTTTTATGCCTGTTTTGATACAGTGAGCAGCTCTTAATTATGACTGTGTCCTTTGCCACGAGCATACCTCTGAGCAGCCGGTTACTTTGAGCTCCTCTTCTTCCAGTGGCTCGGATAAGCAAGTCTGAGAGAAATGCAGAACTGGGATGGCTGTGCTGCTGCTTTCTGATCCTCCCTCTTACCTGTGGTTTTCCCTTGCAGGGCACAATTCTCCACCTGTGCCCAAGTCTGTGTGTGCCACAAAGCTGCTCACGCTGCAGGAGGCACAGGCTCTGAGAAGAGGCCAGAGCAGCTCTCCTGCAGTGACACCAGGCAGTGAGATTGAAGTGGAGGAAGGCCCCACAGCCGGACCTGGGAGATTCCACACAATCCTTGATTTTCCATCTGAAAGGTAAAGAGGACTTCCCTTTCCAGCCCCTATCATCATTGGTCAGGTGGTCTTTATTGGTTTACTTTTTGTCCACTATATCTCCGAGGATTCAACTAACACACAGTTGCCCGATGGGCTCAGTGGAGCCACACAAGGGTGCCTTTCCTTCCTGGTTGGGCAGGCAGTCACGAGATGCAGAAAGCCACGCTGACGTCTATCCTGGACTATGCTGGCTGTACCTGGAAACGTTGGGGTTTTCCAGATTTCAGGGCCACATGCCTGAAACCAGTTCCAGTTCTCCTCTAAGCAGAGCTGTTGGTCAGACTTGCTGGCACTAGAAATTAAAGATGGCAGTGAGCTGAGGCCGAGGAGGTGTTAGTGTAAGAGTCAGAGGTGCTTTTGAGCCGCCTTTATGGCTGCACAGTTCCTCAGAAAGCAGTTACTCCTGCCAGCTCCTGTCCTGTCCGGCTGCGGAGCCTTTGCTCACATGCTCTGCCTCTCTTCTTCAGTCCTCAAGCAGGACTTGAGGGCTGAGCTGTAGGAATGGAAGCGTCCTCTGCTGTTTGCAACAGAGCGCGTTTCGAAGCTGTGTTTCAGCAGAAAGCAGGCAGTGCCAGGAACAGGCAACTATTGGCAAGGGCTCGGTGTGACTCTTCCCTCACCCTGCACCACGACTGACAGCATGCTCTGTTTTCTCTCCAGACCACGTTCTCCCAGAAAGAGCAAGGAATCACCAGCTGGCAGCTGGTGGTCCTGCTTCTGCCTGCGCAGACCATCCCCTGTGGCCAAACGCCAACAGCAGCGCAGTGCCAGGGAGCCCACAGAAGCAGATCTCGTGGTCATGGCAGGTAAGGGTGCAAATCCAGCTTTCAAAACACTGCTTGTCAGCAACACAGGTAGAATTCATGCTTTCAGTGGGCTTGTACCTCCTTCTGGCATTCAAGCCCGTGCCTGACATCTTCAGCTGACCCCTGTTTTCCCAAAGGAGCCTCTCAAGCTTTTTGAAGCCTACTTGACAGGCAGCACCAAGCCTTTGCCCCCATGGGCAGAGAAAGTTGGACTCTAACCCCTGTGTGTCCACTCCTTCCTAGGTGAATCGACCCATTGTGAACCCAGAAGAGCCGAGTCAAGAGCTGATGGCTCAGAGCGTGCTTCCATCAATGGAAAGCTCACAGGAAGCACAAGTCGCTGCAATTCAAATGACAGCGTTCTGAGTGCCAGCAGCGACGGAGAGCGGGAGGTCATGGTTGTTCAGGCACTCATTTCTCCCAGCTGTGAAGAAGGGGCTGCCCTGAGCCTGCCAGAAACCACAGTCAACAGCATGGACGATGGCCCAGTGCCTTTCCAGTGCATCCCAGCCCAAACAGAGCCCGAGTGCCCCGACAGCGAAACCTCCAAGCAGGACCAGGTCATCGTCACTGAGGAGAATCCGAGCCTCTTGGAGGGGGACTTGGAGTCAGGCTGCAATTCAAATGACAGCCTTCCTTCTGACAGCAGCGACGGAGAGCAGGAGGTCATCATTGCTCAGGAACTCATTTCTCCCAGCTCTCCTGAAGGGCCTGACCAGAGCCTGCCAGAAGCCACAGTCACCAGCCTGGACTGTGGCCCAGTGCATTTGCAGGGCAGCCCAGCCCAAACACAGCCTGAGCGCCCTGACAGCGACACCTCCAAGCAGGAGCAAGTCAGTGTCACTGACGAGAAGCCAAGCCTCGTGGAGGGGGACTTGGAGTCAGGCCTGCAGTCCCAGGCACCAGGCAGCAACACAATCTCTGACCCACCCTCTCCTCAATAACAGAGGATAAGTCCCATCGTTTCCCGGAGCAACATAGTGAGTAATACAGAGTGAGTGTGAAACAGAAATGTGAACTTGATGAAAAAAAGAAAAACAGAAAAAAAGAAAAAAGAAAATAAAAAGAAAAAGAAAAAATACACCAAAAATAACTTAATGATATCCTTGGGCTGCATATAAGCAAGGTACTGCCAGCAGATTGAGAGAGACGATACTTGCCCTCAGTTCAGCATTGTTGAGACCACACATCGATCATCGTGTCCTGATCTGAGTTGTCTGTTACAAGAATCATACTTAAGGGAATCCAACAGAGGGCTCAGAAGATGATAAAGGGACTGCAACATCTCTCCTATAAGGAAAGGCTGAGAGAGCTAGGACTGTTAATCCTGGAGAAGATTCAGGGGAGGTCTTATCCATGTGCAAATGAGGATGCAGAGAATGGAGGATGCAGAGAATGGAGGTGATCTGGTCAGTGGTGCCATTGCCAGGACAAGAGACAGTGGCTACAGCCTCGGAGAGAGAAGGTTCCATGTAAACAATCAATAAGTGTTTGAGTGCTGAGGAGATGAAAGCATATGCTCTTGAAATGAAGAAGGCTCAAACAGCAGACTTGAGGGTGCTTTTCCAATGTTCTGGTTTGTGAAGACCCATTTTCTTCTTGGAGTAGAAACACAGACAGAAGCCAGCAGAGTGCATGAGATCCAGCAAGAGGGAACACAGATGAAGGCAAATAAAGCTGAATTCCTCAGGTGATCAATTCTGCCTGCCAGAAAGCACAGTCACCAGCCTGGACTGTGGCCCAGTTGAAAGCAGTGGAAAGAGGAGTTAATGAAGGCCCCAGCATTAGGACAATGGGGCAGAAGAGAACTGCACTGGTATCCCACACGGTCTCTCCAGTGCTGGAGGTGAAAGGGGGACATTGGCTTTCCCCTCAGAGATTTCTGAAGTATCAAGCCATTCTAGTGGAGCAAGATGATGGAGAAATAACAGTAACAAATATTGTAAATCCAGCTGCTTTTCTTAATGCAATTACAGGAGAACCTGTGTCTCACGACTGTTTAGGGACTATGAAAGCAGTGTATTCCAGTTGCAGAGACTTGAAAGAGAACCACTGGAGGATGCGGAAGACGCCTGGTACACAGACGGGAGCAGCTTTGTTCGACATGGGAAGATGAAGATATGGACTGATTCAAAATATGCCTTAGTGCTGTTCATGCACCCATATCAGCAATATGGAAAGAAAGAGGACTGTTGTCAAGCCAAGGGAAAGGTCTTAAACACGCTGAAGAAATAGCCAGACTCCTGGAGGCAGTCCAACAGCTGGAGAAGGTTGCTAAAATGCACTGTTGATGCCAGCAAAGGGGAGACAGTGCTGAAGGAATGGGAAATGCGCTGGCTGACAGAAAGCAAAGCGAGCGGCAGAGGGTGAGGTGGTGGAGGCTTCCTTGATTCCAGATGGTAACATGCAGGTGGATGGTGAGCCAAAGCACTCCAAAGAGTATTGGAACTCGATAAATAATTATCAGGAAGGGCAGGTAAAAGAGGAAGGATGGACCTTTCCAGCACAAGGGAAAAGAATGATTCCAGCAGCCATATGATGGGCTGTGGTGACTGAAGATAGGAAAACTCCCTGGGGAGCAGAAGCATTATATAAATATCTTGTTCAACGAGTGGTCACCCGAAATGGGTATACTGCCATTAGGCAAGTGACCCAGCAAGGTGAAGTTTGTTTACCAGATGATCCTAACACAGGCCACAAAGTTCAGTTAGGGCAAACAGGGAGAGAAATTAGCCAGGACAATAATGGCAGGTAGATTTCTCAGAGCTGCCAAGAAAAGGGGGGTACAGATGCATGTTAGTTTTAGCAGATACCTTTCCAGGATGGCCTGAGGCATACCCGTGCCGGACTAACCAGGCCAGGGAAGTAACAAAAGTTTTGTGACAAGAAATAATTCCAAGGTTCTGGGTGCCAGGAACAATCTCTTCAGATTGAGGCCCCCTTTTTATTGCTAAAGTGGTTCAACAAGTCAGTACTTTATTGGGAATCAATTGGCAGTTGCATACACCTTACATGCCACAGTCAAGTGGCCAGGTGGAAAAGAGGAACCATTTATCTAAGCTGCAAATACTAAAAGTTGTCCAAGAGGCTGGGATACCAAGGTTGCAAGCACTGCCTCTGGCACTTGTGAGAATTCGAAGAAAACCCCAACCAAGGAAGGATGAAGCCCATATGAAATTCTCTATGGGCGACCTGTGCGGTGCCTTTGCAGTGCAGCCCAGCCCAAAGACAGCCCGAGTGCCCCAACAGCGTCACCTCCAAGCAGGACCAAGTCAATGTCACCGAGGAGAAGCCGAGCCCTTGGATGGGAACCTGGAGTCAGGCCTGCAGTCCCAGGCACCAGGCAGCAACACGATCTCTGAGCCACTCTCTCCTCAACAACAGAGAATGAGTCCCATCTTTCCCCGTCCCTCTCCCGTCCTCCTTTCTCCGATTGAATAAAGGCACTCTGGTGCTCAATCAACGCCTTGACTGTGTTCCAAGTCTTCATTCACAGGGACCATGATGAATGCAAGAAACAGCAAGGCAGCTCAGCTTGCAATGCTGTGACTGTGGGGTGCGTGCAGCAGAGCTCTGGGTGTGTTCCCATTTTGCCTGGTTTTGTGATGCCTGCAGCGAGAGCTCTGTTACCATTTTTTAGGGGAGCACATAGTCTCTGGCATCCTGGATGCTGCTCATGCAAACCCCAAGCTTCCTGGCTGTGGCTTTGTGATGCTTTTCAGGGCCTTTTGATGCTCTTCGCTGCCTTGGCTGCTCCCTCACACCTCTGTCCTCCTGCCGTGTCCATTCCCAGCTCCCACCTCTGAGCTGTCCCTGCAGATCGTCTCCGGCCCTGCCATCATCACGCTGCGGAAGAAGGAGCTCACCCTGACCAACATCAGGCAGTGCTGCCAGCCTCTCTCACTCTCTAGACCAAGTGTAACTACGCTGTCGTGCAGACAAATGCTTTCTGTCACATCCTCCATCCCCGCAGCCATTTACCAGTAGGTGGCTGTTGCAGAAGAAGAATCAAGCAGCAGAAGCTTTTGCTCAGCTACAGCACACAAATGCTACAAAAGCAGAAAAAACACACAAGCTCTGGGTCTGTTTGTCTTGCACAGGCTTGCACGGACTCTGTTTGATGGTACCCCCATCCTTGCTTTCCTTCCCTGCTTCTTGTCTGATGGCACTGCTGAGCCAGGAACAAGCTGCCCAGCGTGGCAGAGCGTGGTGCAGAGCTGTGCTGGGCCCTCCTCCCCTTCCTCTGCTGCAGCTTGGCGTGCAACCTCACCCACTTCTCTGACAGACCTGCTGATCCCACGCGTGCCATCGGGATGCTCTGGCACGGGATGTGCCTCCAACCCAAAGCTCCTTCCCACCTCCCAAGGGAAAGCAAAGCAACCCAAGCATCGCCAACAAACCTGCCCAGCAGACAGCAGGGAATGCAAACAGCTTCTGGCTGCTCCCCTGCACTCCCGTCCTAAGTAAGAGACCCCACGAGGACTGGCTGGGAAATGAGTGCATGACACACGTGAGTGTGCACAGGATTGTGCAAAGCAGTGGGGTTCCATGTTTTGTGTGTGTGTGTGTGTGGATTTGTGCACGGATGGTGTTGCACACATTTGTTTTTGTGAGTGTCCAAAGCAGTGGGGTTGCTCAGGTGTGTGTAGGTCAGTGGGTATGTGTGCAAGGATGAGCATGCACATACATGTGCGTGCACAGGGGTGTGCAGAGTGTTGGAGCTCCGCAAGGACATTGTGGTACCGGTGTGTGCGTGCACTTTGGGAGTGAAAGGAAGGGGTTACGCGTGTGTCTGTGTGTGTGCGCACAGGGCTGCACTAGGGGATGTGGACACGTGAGTGTGTGTGAGCACATGGATAGTGCGTGGACGCGGTGGCACCAATGTGTGCTTGCACAGGGGTGTGCTGAGGAGTTGGGTTGCACACAGGTGCACACACAGGGATGTTTACTGGTAGGTGTAGGCACATACGTGTTCCCAGGGATGGTTTGCACACGTCTGTGAATGCAAAGGAGGGCACAAGATGCGGTGCGTGAATGTGGGTGTGCAAAGCAGGCAGAGTGGCGCAGGTGTGTGCGTGTGCACGTGGATGGGCGGAAGGCTGGGGTGCAGGTTGACCTCTGCTGAGGTGAGTGGGGGCTCACGGTGTTGCTCAGAGCCATCTCTTCTCCAGGCTGAGCATTCCCAGCTCCTGCAGCCTCTCCTCATATGGCCCCATTGTGCTCCAGAGCCCTCACCAGCTTTGTGTGCCGGTGTGCTGAGGAGTTGGGTTGCACAGAGGTGCACACACAGGGATGTTTGTGGTAGGTGTAGGCAGCTCTGAGAAAGTTTTTCTGTGCATGTTCCCATCTCTTTTCCATTCCTTTGCCCCTCAGAACAGTTTTCCAGTGGCTCTTGTCCAGTAATTCTTTGAACAGCCTGCAGCTGACTCTCCTGAAGCTCAGGGTCCTGACTTTGCTTTTTGCCAGGCCTGCATTCCTTGAGATGAGGAACTCCAGGAGGGCATGGTCACTACAGCCCTGACCACCTCCAGTCTTAAGCCCTGCTGTGCACCGTGTCCAGTAATGCTTCCCTTCTGCTTGGTGTGCTCAATGCTTGGGCCACACAGTTCTTCTCAGTGCACTCCAGCAGTCTCTCAGACAGCTTGCAGCCAGCCATGCTGATTTCCCAGCCTGTCTGGAATCCCCCATCAAGTTGAGTCAGTGAGCGCGGTGCTTCTGGTAGCTGCAGTAAGCAGGGCCCGTCAACAGACCCTCAGCTGCAGAAGCCCATGATTGGTTCAGTCCCTAATTTGACCCACAAGTTCTCCATGTGATCCTGACTGTTCTTAGTCCTTTGCAGTCAGCTTCTTCATATAGAGGGCCAATCCCTCGCCCTCCTTAATTCCATAGTAACAATCACGTCTGCTTTGTGTCAGGCTTTTGTTTTCATTTTATTATTATTATTAATATTCTTTTCCCATTTACTAGGTAGGAAAGCTACTTTCTGAGCCATTAGAAGAAGAAGTGCAACAGGCAACAATCTTCCTTGCACTGCGCAGTTTGCATGAGTAGCCAAGTGCTCCTCAGGTCATGTGTGCTGCAGAGCTGACCTTGGTGGCAGGGGCCGTGTCTTCATTTTCCACCTGTCCCGTGGGAACATAAGAAGACTATTCAGAGCAGGAGCTGCACAGCGAGATGAACAGCATGAGAAGGTAAGGCTGGGAACCAAGGACACCTCCAGAAAAAGAGAAAAATTGAGTCAAGTAAGCTGCGTGATGGCCACGTGATACTGACCATGACTGGAGGGAGAGTGCATGGCTAGGAATGACTGATGGCTGTGGTTGGATGAATGCCTACGTGCGCAGTGAAGGAGAGTTTGTTGGATGTTCTGCGGACATGTGATGGCTGGGAAAGTTAAGAGAGAAAACGTGTCAATGCATAGAAGGGATGTTAGAACCCAGAATTAATCATTTGGGTCATCCACATCTGAGTCCATTCCAGATTGCCGCACTGTCAGAATTTGAGGCCTGGGATTTTCCTTTAGGAGTGCCAACTACCTCTTTTAAATAATAAAAGATATTACTAAACATAACTTCCCTCCTTGTATGGGAATAACATAGGGATGTTTGATATTTCTGTCTTTGCATTCCTTTAGCACCCAGGGCATTGATGCAGCTGCAAGAATCTGCTGTGTTGTCCTCCTTTTTTGCATAAAAGAATGGTAAAATAGCAATCTCTGGGTGAAAAATTGTTAAAGCATTTTACCTTCTTTGCCCCTAGGAAGCAATGGCTTGGAAATGGCAATGTCACCCAGGAACCCGCACAGCAACCCAATATCTCATTTTTTGGGTCTGTGAAAAACCACCACGATGACAAAAACATGTCTGCATTGTTTCCGTGCTGTCAGCGCAGCCCTGAGGAGTGGTGTGGGCATGGCATGGAAGAGAGAAGGCATTTCCCTTCTGATAGGAGAGTGCCTGTTCACATGTTGGTATGTAACCACTCCATGCCCTGCCCCACGTGCTTCTGGATGGGCAGCTCAGCTTTTGTGTCACTCACCCACCTGTGGCAGAGATCAGACTTTCTGCAGGTGTGGGAAATCATCCCACTGCTTTGTGTCTTACAAGGAGTTGAGAAGCTTTTCTTGCTCAAGTCCTACTTCCAAGCTTAACCACCTACAGTGAAGTAGATGTCATTTATCTTGTGTCCTTCAACTCTGTGTCCATCTGTTCCCAAAAGCAAAAGAATGTGGAGGTAACCAGCTACAGTTCAGTGAGTGATTTCAGTGCTAATTCTGATCATTCTTGGAACCAGCTGATTTTAAGTCCTTGCCCTAGTCAAGGGTCTAAATTGCGTGTCAGAAGAAAGCTGGGAAAGTGGTTCTTGCTCATTATTTTTCATTTGCTGCTTCTTTCTTTAGGGTTCCTTTTCAAAAGGAGATTTTGGTGATGGAAGCAGTTGAAGAAGGAACAAAACCAGCTCTTGCCAGGAGTGCTTGAAGTCCCTGTGGAGAGAAGCAAAGAACCTGGGCTTCCTCTGGGATGCTCCCCACCATGTCTCAGGAGGGAGACAGTTGCTGTTGCTGTTCCAATTTCTGCTTTGTGTGTGGAAAGGTACGTCTGGGTTTCTTCTGCTTGTTTTCTCTTTTTCTCACTTTTAAGGAGAAGGGGTGGAGCAAGGGGAGACCCACTGGTCATTTGTTACCTCAAGAACAGGACAGATTCTGCATTCACCGTGGAAAACCTGGGCTAGTAGCATGGGCGTGTTTCAGGCTGGACTCTTCTTTTCCTGCTCGGTTTCCTTTTGGCTACAGGGAGACAGCTGTCTAAAGGTGTGTTTTCAAAGCCACTCTACAAAACCATGTTTCACTGTTGCAGGTGGTTCAGTGTGCTCTTGCAGCATAGATGCTTTTGCTGTAGAATCTTAGTGTTCCTAGGGGAGGACTGGGAGGAGGTAGTGAGAAGAGCATTCAATGCCTTGGGTGTATCTTAGTGAGAAATGTTGGCATGAGGTGCTGAAAGTCTTCAGCTGTAAAAGGACAGTGAGGCTCAGACTACTTAACGTGCTGGAGCAGGGTGGAAGCAAGGAGTGGGCACTGCCCTCCCAAGCGCAGGCTGCACTTGGTTATGGTCTGCCAGGTCTCTGCTGCCCTGGGTTTCTTCTGAGAAGTTTGTTGGAGCTGCTTGGAGTAGTGAAGGGTGGGGAAGAAGTGCTGTTCAAGAGCTAAGGCTCTGCATGATAATTTTGGATGGATTGCACCACGGCGTCTGAAGACATAGTTTCCATCAGAATGATCCCAGCATTGTGCAAGTGTCTCAGCTGAACCCCCTGAGCAGGTGTCTGAGAGCACCCGCCTCCTCCAGCTGAGCCATAGGAAAGCTAACTGTGCCCAGGAATGACTGCTTATGCAGACTGAATATGCTTCCAAGTGTTTTCCTTAGTGATAAATGATGTCCCAGCACTCTGATATTCCATCTCTGGCACAATCTGGAGCATCTCTGCAAACCATGGGTACCCATTCCCACCACCGTTTCTTCCTCTCTCTCTTTAGAATCAGCGTGGTGCAGTTCCCTGCGTTTGTGAGCAGCAGCCAGCAGGCTGCAAGAGATCCAGTTGCACCTTTAGCAGACAGAGGGATGTGATGGGGACAGACTGTCCTTACCGCCATGCAGAAGTGAGTTTTTCCCGTCCTCTATCAAGAAGTATGAAAGAATAGAGTTTGAATGTTACTTCTGAGCAGGTGCTGCACGTACGTGTTCCCAGGGATGGTTTACACACGTCTGTGAATGCAAAGGAGGGCACAAGATGCAGTGCATGGGGGTGTGCAAAGCAGGCAGGGTGGCGCACAGGTGGGCGTGTGCACATGGATAGGGGAAGGCTGGGGTTACAGGTTGACCTGTGCTGAGGTGAGTGGGGGCTCATGGTGTTGCTCAGTGGTAGATTTGTTCACACTGAGTGCTACCAGGAAACTCGCACACCCTTTTTGTTTCAGCTGTGCCAGTGCTGTGATCCCTTGCTGCTGGGCTGGGGTGTTGAAAGGATGGTGTGCGTGCCGAGCTCCCATCTCTCTTGCAGGAATCAAGCACAGAGCCAAAGGGATGTTTGGGTCAGGTGACCGCAAGAAGGCTGGCTGTTCTGGATGGTGGCAGCTGATGGAAACAGGTGTTGTTGTGACTGTTCAGCTTTGATCAGAAGTCAGGGGTTTTGCAGGAAGAATGACTTGGTTCTCAAATGGCTTCAAACGTGCACACCGAGTACGTCTGTCCTGCCGTGCCATCTCTGTTTCTTTTTGATGCAAGCATTTCTACTACCATGTGTTGGGCCTGTTTGCTTGTAGAAGGAGGAATGTTAGGTACAGTTCTCACCTGGAACGTCAGTGTAATTTGAATCATGAGTGTTAGCACAGTGAAGCGAAGGAGGGCCCTGGAAGCAAACTTGGTGCTGTGGAAGCACTGTGCGATGAGAAGGTGGGAGGTAACACATGCTGGCAGATGTGGAAACCACTTTGGGATGGAGGTGTGGAGGAAAGGAAGGGCGATGGCAAAGAGCTTCCTGGGGCGGCTTGGTGCTTGCTTGGGGATGGATCTGATCAACTTCTTGTGTGCAGGTGTCCAGCTGGGTTTTGGGGAGCAGTCTGCATCCCAGGTTTTGTTTGGTATGACTGGGACCTGGGCCAGGCCAGGGCGAATCCAGTCTGTTTTGCTCTCATTCTTAGTGCTTGTTTTTGCTCAGGAGGGCAGGTGGCAGTCCTCATGGACCAAGGCCTGCGGGTGCGGTATGCGGAGCAAGAGATCCTGCAGGCCTGGTGTGACACCCATGGAGCTGCAGCGAGGCTGCATCGGTGTAAAACACGAGAAATCCACAGAGATCTGAAGGTGGGTTGTGGGCTCGAGTTATGCCGGGGAGGATGCGCGTGCTCCTTTACGTGTGCGTTGTCTGCCTACTGTATGGCGGGTGGGCTTGGAAAGCTGGTAACGTGTTTCTGTTGTTGGGAGAAGCAGATATAAACTCTTCTCTCTATTGAAAAAATTAACAAAAGAGCCTCTACTTGCTTCTTAGCATATGAATCATAGAAGCATAGAATCAACAGGGTTGGAAAAGACCTGAAAGATCATCCAGTCCAACCATTCTCCTATTACTAATAGCTTCCACTAAACCACGTCCCTCAACACAGCATTCAGTTGTTCCTTGAACACCCCAGAGTCGGTGACTCCACCACCTCCCTGTGCAGTCCATTCCAGTGCTTGGCCACCCTTTCTGAGAAGTCCTATTTCCTAATGTCCAGCCTGAATCTCCCCTGCCGCAGCTTGAAACCATTCCCTCTAGTTCTATCAATAACAACACGAGAGGACAGGCCGTCCTCCAGCTCACTACAACCTCCCTTCAGGAAGTTATATTGAGCAATGAGGTCTCCCCTGAGCCATCTCTTCTCCAGGCTGAGCATTCCCAGCTCCTGCAGCCTTTCCTCATATGGCCCCATTGTGCTCCAGAGCCCTCACCAGCTTTGTTGCCCTTCTTTGAACACGTTCCAAAGCCTCAGTGTCTTTCTTGCTTTGAGGGGTCCAAAACTGGAAACAGAACTTGAGTTGCAGCATCACCAGTGCCGAGTACAGGGGGACAGTCACCTCTCTGCTCCTGCTGGCAGTGCTGTTTCTGGTGTAAAATGTATGTAAGTGTGACATGTGTGACATGATAGAGCTCTGTGACGGGAGTCCAATGGATTTGAGACCTGACTTGAAGCCTGTGGGCATCACCCAGGAGTTGGGGAGAGAGGATTAGGCCAGGGAACAGGAACCTCTTTGGTCATTATTAACTCCCACATTTTTTGGTCAGGAATCTATGCGTGTGTGCTGTTTTTTTTTTTCCTCATGTAAAGAACAGACTGAGTGTGCAGCTTGTGAATGAATTCATTCACCCCTGCTGATTGGTGCTGTTCTCTACAGGGAGCTGCAGTGGAAATGGACACTTGTGGTCCCCTGTCTGGCCCCCTCCCGCGTGCTCAGATCAGCCAAGTTGTCAAGGCCTGGCTCTTGGTTGGTGAGTTGTGCCGAGGTCAGAGAGTTGGATTTTCTGGGCTTTGAGACACGTCTTCCAGTGGCATGTTGTGTTATTTCTGATGTGCTGACCTGTTGAGCTGCAGCCCCAAATGAGGATTCAAGTCCTACCACGGCAGGAATGGTTGAGATTGGAATTGGAATGCAGAAGGCTGGAGCCAGCAGGAGCAGGGAATCCATCATCCCCCTGTACTCGGCACTGGTGAGTCCTCACCTTGAGTTCTGTGTTCTGTTCTGGGCCCCCTCGCTGCAATGAAATGCTGAGATGTGTCCAGAGGAGACCAGTGAAGCTGTGAGGTGTCTAGAGCACAAGTCTTATGGGGAGCTTCTTATGGAACTGGGATGATTTAGTCTGGAAGAGAGGAGGCTCAGGGAAAACCATATCACTCTCTGTGACTAACAGAAGAGAGGTTATGTGGAGGTGAGGGTTGTCCTGCTCTTCTCCCATGTAACTAGTGACAGGAGTGGAGGGAACAACCTCAGGTTGTGTGAGGGGAGATTCATCTTGGATGTTAAGAAAACCATCTCCAAATGGGTGCTCAGATGCTGGAGGCATCTGCTGGCTGAGCGCTTTGTTGGGTGAGCATCACACTGCTGGAAAGCACGCAGCTGTTGTCTCTGCGAATAGCCCCATCCGTGGGGACTGGTGGCTTTTTCATGTTACCCTTGTGTTTCAAGTCCTACATCCAGTTACTCGTGCTGTTTGAAAGCACCATCTTAGAGGCAGCCTTGATTTCTCCAGCCCCGAGCTTTGTGCCACGAGAGCTCCCCTGCTTCTCCCAGGGATGGGCAACCGAATGGAAGGCCCAGCAGAAGTCTGGGTAGGTGATATCACTTGCTGCTCCTTTCCCCACCCGTGCCAGGAGAAGCAGGGAATGGGACTGGGGGACATCCCAGCGGTGGGATCCTGCCTCAGCAGAACTGAATGGCTGTTCTGATCCACGTATTTGAACCTGAGTGGATCTGACACTAACGACAGAAGCGAGGGGCCTGTGGGAAGAAACTGCATGTGCCACAATTTGTGGTGCAAGGTGTTCTCAGAACTGCTGCTTACAGTGCCCAGAAGGCTTCCTTTTTGACGGGGAGAGGATTAACTAGGTTATTTTAATGAATCTATTTCCTTTCTGTTCATTTTTCATACTACCTCTCATAAAACTGGCTGTGGATTCTCAAGTAGTATTACTTGCTAAGGAGAATAGGTGTGCAGCCTGTGCTTTTGTCTGCGCAAAGAATCTTCTAATCATCTCTGTCTGTGTTTCTTTTAGGCACTTAGGTGGAGCAGAGTGGAGCACAGACTTGGGTGCATCTCCATTCAGGAGCAGGGACACGCAATGCTCATCTTGGGTGTCTGGCTGACAACAAGAGCAGAGAGGTAAGTTTCATAGGGTCGCGTGCCCATTTTATTTTCTTTTTCATTCATGATGCATAGAGGCGTTACCCAGACAAAGTGACATTTGTCAGCTGGACTTGCTAGAAATGACCTAGGCAGTGAAATGGGTTTGAAGCATCCCAAAGAGCCCTGCAAAAGAATGCTGAGAGATAACCTGGCACCCTCCTTTGGAAACGTCAGGTGTCTGCCAGCTCTTCAGCTGTGCCCAAACACCTCCCATTGCGCTGCCACACCAGGACGTAATTCCAACCCCACCCTGAGTTCTGGAATGTTGTGGTGCCGTGTTGGAATCAGATGTGACCAGGGGGTCTTGCCTCCCCCCCTTGTGGGGGGTCATGGTGGAGCAGGCTGGTGGCTGTTGGTGATGTCATAAGCGGCTGGCATGTGGAGAGGAGTGGTGTGTTCTATGTTCCTTTGTGGGCGTGTAGGAGTTCGGAGTGGTTGGTTGGCTTGTTGTTCTTGTGCCTTTAGTGCCTTTGTTTGAGTACCATCGTGCGCAGCATCCTGTAGGTAAGCTGAGCCGGTGTGGGATGGACGGGTGAGCAGTGAGGTGTTGAGAAGTGCTGGCTGTCGGAGCTCCCAGCACCGTATTGCTTACTCTTGAGCATCAGACGTCATTTTCCCCCGGTACACATGTTCCAAAGGGGGTGTCCATAAAGGTGGCACCCGTCCCATGCTTCTTCAGCCGTCTTCTTTGCTCAATTGTGGAAGCAGAGTAAAGCTGCTGGGCGGACAGGCATCACATAGCCTGAGACTCAGCATGTCTTGCAGCAAGTGGATGGGACGATTGTGCTGTGTGCGTTATGCCATGGCTGTCTTAGCCCTGCTCACTGACCTGCTCTTTCTCTCTCCTCTGCCCACCCTCTGCCCACTGCCTTGGTGCAGCTTTTGCTCTCATAAGATCTGAGCAGAGTGACCAGGAACTGCTGCAGATAGCCTGAGGTGATCTCGTTGCCAGGTACGTGCCATGTTTTGTCCCACCACGTCGTTTTGCATGCCGTGGGTTTCTTCACTGCCCTCCAGCTCAGCCCTCAGAAGGGTGCTGTCTAATGCCCTGCTGTCGCACTGTCAGAGCGCTCTGGGCGAATGCATCTGCTGCTCTGTGCCAGAGTCCCCATCTGCTGGCAGAGGGATAGCAACTTGGTACAGCGCTGCCTAATAGGCTGTCACGTTTGAATTTACTGAAGCAAGGGGTAGTTTCTCGAACACTTGCCTATGCCGCAGGGTATGCAAGGGTAGCTCTGAAGAAGTCCCTCCATACTGTGCTGGGTGAATAGAGAAAACAGAAGTGTGTTTCTGCTCTGTTTCAGCTTGTCACACCTGCTGGGATGGGCAACGCATGCAGCGAGATCAGATGTGAGCCCGAGGTGGTGGGCACGGAGGTACAGTATGAAGCTCTGACTTGTCTTTGTTCCCTGTGTTGAGCTAGCAGAGGGAGCCGCAGATGTACTCTCCTACAGGAAAGAGTGGGCCAAAGGGGGCCAGGCCACCTGTCCACGCCAGTGCCATTGCTGATGAGTCTGTGTAGAGAGAGATGCATCTTTGCATGGCCTGGCGATCCTGCTGCATGCCAGGAAGAGAAAGTACTGTCGTGAGACGTGCAGCTCCTTCTGAAGTGCTCCTGAGCAGGAGGGAGCGCATTTCCTGCAGCTTTCTCTGCAGATGTGCTCCTCACCTTGAAATCCTCCTGGTTTGTCCTCAGCTCCTGACCACGGCCTGTGCTCTGTTTTGCAGGCTGATAACATGTGGAAGCCGCAGCTGGTGCGTGCGGAGTCATCTTTCAACGTGCCAGCGATTGCGGCAGCCCATGTTATTAAGCGTTACGTCGCCCAGGGGCCGGATGAGCTCTCCCTGGAGGTAAGCAGTTACAGGCAATCCTTGTTGTCATGCATGGGAGAGTCTAGGGTGTGAATGCCTCAGGAATATTCTCAGACACCTTCAGAATGTCTCGTGAGGTGAAGCTTGGAAGGTTTGGTTCCAGCTTAGACTTGTGCTGGGTTGGGAGCAGTTCAGCCATCTCTCCAGTATGGTTTGACTGGGCATTTGAACCTCCTGATCAAGCAGATCCTGCCCAGTATGGGAGCCTGGTCTCTGAGCAGCAGCAGACTGGGTGTGAAGTGTGCAGATGTGTTCAGAAAGCCCTGCTTAACTGATGCCCGTGGTTCAACTGGAGCTCTTGCGTAGCCTTTGGCAGAGAGCCTGCTGGTTTTGAGACCCGTTTCCTACTGCACGGCTGTATTGTGTATGTTGTGTAACTCCTGTACCTCCAAGTTCAGTTTTAGAAGGGAAAATGCCTTGGGGGCTGCATTGGTGCAATGGCTGTCAAGCTTTAGGATATTCTGCATCGCAGAAGAAGGCAGTTATTTGAGCTGTGTTTTCCTGCCAGCTGTGCTGAAGCTAGGGTTGCCGTTTTGATCTCTTGCAGGTGGGAGACGTGGTGTGCATTATTGCTATGCCACCAAAGGAGCTGAGCCCCTGGTGGAGAGGCAAGCGTGGCTTTCAGGTAGGCACATGCTTCCAACAGGAGAGCACAACTTCAGTAGAGTCAGGAATCTCAGCTTGGAGCTGCTCTGCCTGCACAGGATGGCTTCCGGATGCAAACGGTTGCCCTGTGTCGCTGTCAGAGGACCTTCCCTTTGGCTCTGGGCTGGGGCTAATGCCCAGCTGTCTTTTTGTTCTTGTTACAGGTGGGATCTTTCCCTAGTGAGTGCGTGGAACTCATTAGCGGAGAAGTTCCTGAGTCCCTGGTCAATTCATTGCGAAAGCCAGGTACACATGTTACATTTGATACTGCGGGTTAGTAAGCTGGGGTCAGAGCGTGGCTTTCAGGGGTTTCGTTAATGCCCGAGTTGAGCAAGATTAGCAAGGATGACTGCATTAAGGTCCATGGGAACACGGAGAGATCTGGCCCAACCCCACTGTGTTTATTCCTGGGCTTGGGGAAGTCACAGAATTCTCCTGGAATGGCTTGGGGTTGGAATAGGCCTAAAGGATCATCAGGCTCCAAGGCCCCTGCCTCAGTCTGGGTGGCCAGCCTCTGCATTTTGTAGGAGACGAGAGCAGGCTGTCCAGGGCCCCTTCCGACCTGACCTTGGGGACTTGCAGGGATGGGGAAATACCGTTCCTGCGTGTCCTTGTTGGGAATGTTCTTCCCATTGTTACGTGCTCGGTCGAATGTGTTACGCTCGGCCTCGTGCAACCGATCCAAGCCTGAAACGAACTGGTTTCTCTGTTTTGTTGCGCAGTGCCGAAGAAACGGGGCAAGCTCCCACCCTTCCTTCGTTCGGTGGTGAAGGCCCGCCCCAGGAGATCGGAGCAGCCGGAGCCGGAGAAGGAAGGGGTGTTTGGGTGTGACCTGGGGGAGCACCTTCTCCGCTCTGGCCGTGATGGTAAGGAACAGCCCATTGCTGAGATCTTCCTCGGTTGGGCATCTGAAGATGATAGGTCGTGGCATTTCTGGAAAGCCAGGAAGACATCTCTGTGCAGTTTCCTCACAGCTGTCTCTGCCAGCTTTCTCCTCTAAGGAGGAAGCAAGCGGTGGCCCGGCTGGGCTTAGTGGCTGGGATGGGAGAAGAGCACAGCTTACTTACTTGAGTAAGAAGCTGAGCTAACCGCTGGCTCTTGTTCTGTAGTCCCCCAGGTCCTGCAGAGCTGCGCCGAGTTCGTCGAGCAGCATGGCGTGGTGCGGGGGATCTACCGCCTGTCCGGCGTGGCGTCCAGGATCCAGCGCCTATGGTAAGAGTGCTGCGACTGACACAGCTGTCAGCAGGGGCACGTGCCATGCTGCGGGCGTTCAGAGGAAGCCCTTCCTTGTCTTGACTGTATTTGGTGTGGCTTTGGACTTGTTTTCATCTTACTCAAAGCCCTCTGCCCAATCCTGTGTCCTTCTCTGCAGCCATGAATTTGATTCAGAGCAGGTGCCCGAGCTCAGCGTCCGTGACATTCACAGTGTGAGCTCCCTATGCAAGATGTTCTTCAGGGAGCTCCCAAACCCTCTTTTGACAAACCAGCTGTATGACAAGTTCACGGTAAGCACAGGGCAATGCCTTGCACTGCTTGGCCTTGATGACACAGGCTGTGTGCTGCAGTGTTCCCCTGATGCCTCTTGGAAGGCATCAAGTCTGCCTTGGTGCTGACCACCAGCACGCTATCCCCACGGTTCCCAAACCTGTGGCAGCTCTCTTGGCTGACTGGTGTCTGAATCCCTTCCTGCCTTTTTCCAGGACGCTGCCTGTGCTGGTACAGAGGAGGAGCGGTTGGTCAGGATGAAGGACGCCATCCAGCAGCTGCCCGCTCCTCACTACAGGTCAGTGCTGCGCTCGGTCTGCTGAGCTCAGCCCTGCTGCCTTTCAGAGGGCCACGATGCGATTCCAGGTGTTGCCTCACACCAGCAGCATCATGCGTCTGCACGCTGAAGCGGCTGAAGGCTGCACTGGGTCAATTCATTGGGTCAGTTCCTTGGCACGGGAGCACGGTTGGTGCAGCCGATGGCTGCGGCTGTGCTGTGCTGGGGCTTGGTGCTGCAGCATTGTGACACTGGGAACGTTTTATCTACTTCCTATTCAGGGACGGTAGCAATGACATCAACTAGTATGAAGTGAGGTTTGTTTAGGGCACTGCAGCACGGCTTGCTTTTTGGTGCTGAACATCTGCCCCTCTTGTTTTCCAGGACACTCGAGTACCTGATGAGGCACTTGGCGTCTCTCGCTGGCAGCTGCTCGGTCACCAACATGGACGCTCAGAACTTGGCGATTGTGTGGGCTCCAAACCTCTTAAGGTAAACCTCTTTTTCTGTTGAAGCACAACGCTTAGTTCTGCTCTCCAGAAAGAAAGCAATCCTCCCTTCTTCTTCCTCTTGTGTGCTCTTCTCCTGTAAAAGCTGTCAGAAGTGGCTGGCAGCAGAGGAGGAGCCTGGACTGCTCTCCCCCAACCCCAGGGGCACAATTTCTAGACGGCAGTTTCTGCTCCCTGTTGAGCTGGGACTGCTGTGTCCTTGATCATCCGGGAGAATTTTGTCAGTGGCATCGCTGATTGCCCACTGCGGAAGTCTCCAGAGCCCAGTCTGACTGCTTTGGGCTGCAAAACTTCAGACCTGGGGAAACAGTCTTGCAGGAACGACTTGTAAAATCTGCCTTTTCTTCAGATCCCAGCAGAGCCAGTCTCCCTGCGCCAGTGGAGGAGCTGCCTGCTTGGAAGTGCAGAGGCAGACGGCTGTGGTGGAATTCCTGATTGGCCACACAGAAGTCCTCTTCTGCTCCAACGCCACGTCAGCCATGGGAGAGGGAGCAGGTGAGCGTCTTCCTCCATTAGCTTGATCTTGATCCAATCCAGGCCTTCTCCAAGATCTTTCAAATACGCTTTGACTCTCAACGGGACAGGAGGCTTCCGGGCTTAGATGAGAATATGGCACCCTCTTTCTGGATCCTGAGAATGTCCGAGGACAGACTTTACATGGAGAAAACCATCCCTGCCTTTAGGATGTTTTGAATGGGGGTGAAGCATGATTGATATGTGGCAGCAAAGCTTTCTGAGTTCCCAGATCCATTTTCTAGGGTTTTATTTGTTTTTGGTTTTGTTTTTTTATGCCTGTTTTGATACAGTGAGCAGCTCTTAATTATGACTGTGTCCTTTGCCACGAGCATACCTCTGAGCAGCCGGTTACTTTGAGCTCCTCTTCTTCCAGTGGCTCGGATAAGCAAGTCTGAGAGAAATGCAGAACTGGGATGGCTGTGCTGCTGCTTTCTGATCCTCCCTCTTACCTGTGGTTTTCCCTTGCAGGGCACAATTCTCCACCTGTGCCCAAGTCTGTGTGTGCCACAAAGCTGCTCACGCTGCAGGAGGCACAGGCTCTGAGAAGAGGCCAGAGCAGCTCTCCTGCAGTGACACCAGGCAGTGAGATTGAAGTGGAGGAAGGCCCCACAGCCGGACCTGGGAGATTCCACACAATCCTTGATTTTCCATCTGAAAGGTAAAGAGGACTTCCCTTTCCAGCCCCTATCATCATTGGTCAGGTGGTCTTTATTGGTTTACTTTTTGTCCACTATATCTCCGAGGATTCAACTAACACACAGTTGCCCGATGGGCTCAGTGGAGCCACACAAGGGTGCCTTTCCTTCCTGGTTGGGCAGGCAGTCACGAGATGCAGAAAGCCACGCTGACGTCTGTCCTGGACTATGCTGGCTGTACCTGGAAACGTTGGGGTTTTCCAGATTTCAGGGCCACATGCCTGAAACCAGTTCCAGTTCTCCTCTAAGCAGAGCTGTTGGTCAGACTTGCTGGCACTAGAAATTAAAGATGGCAGTGAGCTGAGGCCGAGGAGGTGTTAGTGTAAGAGTCAGAGGTGCTTTTGAGCCGCCTTTATGGCTGCACAGTTCCTCAGAAAGCAGTTACTCCTGCCAGCTCCTGTCCTGTCCGGCTGCGGAGCCTTTGCTCACATGCTCTGCCTCTCTTCTTCAGTCCTCAAGCAGGACTTGAGGGCTGAGCTGTAGGAATGGAAGCGTCCTCTGCTGTTTGCAACAGAGCGCGTTTCGAAGCTGTGTTTCAGCAGAAAGCAGGCAGTGCCAGGAACAGGCAACTATTGGCAAGGGCTCGGTGTGACTCTTCCCTCACCCTGCACCACGACTGACAGCATGCTCTGTTTTCTCTCCAGACCACGTTCTCCCAGAAAGAGCAAGGAATCACCAGCTGGCAGCTGGTGGTCCTGCTTCTGCCTGCGCAGACCATCCCCTGTGGCCAAACGCCAACAGCAGCGCAGTGCCAGGGAGCCCACAGAAGCAGATCTCGTGGTCATGGCAGGTAAGGGTGCAAATCCAGCTTTCAAAACACTGCTTGTCAGCAACACAGGTAGAATTCATGCTTTCAGTGGGCTTGTACCTCCTTCTGGCATTCAAGCCCGTGCCTGACATCTTCAGCTGACCCCTGTTTTCCCAAAGGAGCCTCTCAAGCTTTTTGAAGCCTACTTGACAGGCAGCACCAAGCCTTTGCCCCCATGGGCAGAGAAAGTTGGACTCTAACCCCTGTGTGTCCACTCCTTCCTAGGTGAATCAACCCATTGTGAACCCAGAAGAGCCGAGTCAAGAGCTGATGGCTCAGAGCGTGCTTCCATCAATGGAAAGCTCACAGGAAGCACAAGTCGCTGCAATTCAAATGACAGCGTTCTGAGTGCCAGCAGCGACGGAGAGCGGGAGGTCATGGTTGTTCAGGCACTCATTTCTCCCAGCTGTGAAGAAGGGGCTGCCCTGAGCCTGCCAGAAACCACAGTCAACAGCATGGACGATGGCCCAGTGCCTTTCCAGTGCATCCCAGCCCAAACAGAGCCCGAGTGCCCCGACAGCGAAACCTCCAAGCAGGACCAGGTCATCGTCACTGAGGAGAATCCGAGCCTCTTGGAGGGGGACTTGGAGTCAGGCTGCAATTCAAATGACAGCCTTCCTTCTGACAGCAGCGACGGAGAGCAGGAGGTCATCATTGCTCAGGAACTCATTTCTCCCAGCTCTCCTGAAGGGGCTGACCAGAGCCTGCCAGAAGCCACAGTCACCAGCCTGGACTGTGTCCCAGTGCATTTGCAGGGCAGCCCAGCCCAAACACAGCCTGAGCGCCCTGACAGCGACACCTCCAAGCAGGAGCAAGTCAGTGTCACTGACGAGAAGCCAAGCCTCGTGGAGGGGGACTTGGAGTCAGGCCTGCAGTCCCAGGCACCAGGCAGCAACACAATCTCTGACCCACCCTCTCCTCAATAACAGAGGATAAGTCCCATCGTTTCCCGGAGCAACATAGTGAGTAATACAGAGTGAGTGTGAAACAGAAATGTGAACTTGATGAAAAAAAGAAAAACAGAAAAAAAGAAAAAAGAAAATAAAAAGAAAAAGAAAAAATACACCAAAAATAACTTAATGATATCCTTGGGCTGCATATAAGCAAGGTACTGCCAGCAGATTGAGAGAGACGATACTTGCCCTCAGTTCAGCATTGTTGAGACCACACATCGATCATCGTGTCCTGATCTGAGTTGTCTGTTACAAGAATCATACTTAAGGGAATCCAACAGAGGGCTCAGAAGATGATAAAGGGACTGCAACATCTCTCCTATAAGGAAAGGCTGAGAGAGCTAGGACTGTTAATCCTGGAGAAGATTCAGGGGAGGTCTTATCCATGTGCAAATGAGGATGCAGAGAATGGAGGATGCAGAGAATGGAGGTGATCTGGTCAGTGGTGCCATTGCCAGGACAAGAGACAGTGGCTACAGCCTCGGAGAGAGAAGGTTCCATGTAAACAATCAATAAGTGTTTGAGTGCTGAGGAGATGAAAGCATATGCTCTTGAAATGAAGAAGGCTCAAACAGCAGACTTGAGGGTGCTTTTCCAATGTTCTGGTTTGTGAAGACCCATTTTCTTCTTGGAGTAGAAACACAGACAGAAGCCAGCAGAGTGCATGAGATCCAGCAAGAGGGAACACAGATGAAGGCAAATAAAGCTGAATTCCTCAGGTGATCAATTCTGCCTGCCAGAAAGCACAGTCACCAGCCTGGACTGTGGCCCAGTTGAAAGCAGTGGAAAGAGGAGTTAATGAAGGCCCCAGCATTAGGACAATGGGGCAGAAGAGAACTGCACTGGTATCCCACACGGTCTCTCCAGTGCTGGAGGTGAAAGGGGGACATTGGCTTTCCCCTCAGAGATTTCTGAAGTATCAAGCCATTCTAGTGGAGCAAGATGATGGAGAAATAACAGTAACAAATATTGTAAATCCAGCTGCTTTTCTTAATGCAATTACAGGAGAACCTGTGTCTCACGACTGTTTAGGGACTATGAAAGCAGTGTATTCCAGTTGCAGAGACTTGAAAGAAGAACCACTGGAGGATGCGGAAGACGCCTGGTACACAGACGGGAGCAGCTTTGTTCGACATGGGAAGATGAAGATATGGACTGATTCAAAATATGCCTTAGTGCTGTTCATGCACCCATATCAGCAATATGGAAAGAAAGAGGACTGTTGTCAAGCCAAGGGAAAGGTCTTAAACACGCTGAAGAAATAGCCAGACTCCTGGAGGCAGTCCAACAGCTGGAGAAGGTTGCTAAAATGCACTGTTGATGCCAGCAAAGGGGAGACAGTGCTGAAGGAATGGGAAATGCGCTGGCTGACAGAAAGCAAAGCGAGCGGCAGAGGGTGAGGTGGTGGAGGCTTCCTTGATTCCAGATGGTAACATGCAGGTGGATGGTGAGCCAAAGCACTCCAAAGAGTATTGGAACTCGATAAATAATTATCAGGAAGGGCAGGTAAAAGAGGAAGGATGGAGCTTTCCAGCACAAGGGAAAAGAATGATTCCAGCAGCCATATGATGGGCTGTGGTGACTGAAGATAGGAAAACTCCCTGGGGAGCAGAAGCATTATATAAATATCTTGTTCAACGAGTGGTCACCCGAAATGGGTATACTGCCATTAGGCAAGTGACCCAGCAAGGTGAAGTTTGTTTACCAGATAATCCTAACACAGGCCACAAAGTTCAGTTAGGGCAAACAGGGAGAGAAATTAGCCAGGACAATAATGGCAGGTAGATTTCTCAGAGCTGCCAAGAAAAGGGGGGTACAGATGCATGTTAGTTTTAGCAGATACCTTTCCAGGATGGCCTGAGGCATACCCGTGCCGGACTAACCAGGCCAGGGAAGTAACAAAAGTTTTGTGACAAGAAATAATTCCAAGGTTCTGGGTGCCAGGAACAATCTCTTCAGATTGAGGCCCCCATTTTATTGCTAAAGTGGTTCAACAAGTCAGTACTTTATTGGGAATCAATTGGCAGTTGCATACACCTTACATGCCACAGTCAAGTGGCCAGGTGGAAAAGAGGAACCATTTATCTAAGCTGCAAATACTAAAAGTTGGCCAAGAGGCTGGGATACCAAGGTTGCAAGCACTGCCTCTGGCACTTGTGAGAATTCGAAGAAAACCCCAACCAAGGAAGGATGAAGCCCATATGAAAACCTCTATGGGCGACCTGTGCGGTGCCTTTGCAGTGCAGCCCAGCCCAAAGACAGCCCGAGTGCCCCGACAGCGGCACCTCCAAGCAGGACCAAGGCAGTGTCACTGAGGAGAAGCCGAGACTCTTGGAGGGGGACTTGGAGTCAGGCCTGCAGTCCCAGGCACCAGGCAGCAACATGAGCTCTGAGCCACTCTCTCCTCAACAACAGAGAATGAGTCCCATCTTTCCCCGTCCCTCTCCCGTCCTCCTTTCTCCGATTGAATAAAGGCACTCTGGTGCTCAATCAACGCCTTGACTGTGTTCCAAGTCTTCATTCACAGGGACCATGATGAATGCAAGAAACAGCAAGGCAGCTCAGCTTGCAATGCTGTGACTGTGGGGTGCGTGCAGCAGAGCTCTGGGTGTGTTCCCATTTTGCCTGGTTTTGTGATGCCTGCAGCGAGAGCTCTGTTACCATTTTTTAGGGGAGCACATAGTCTCTGGCATCCTGGATGCTGCTCATGCAAACCCCAAGCTTCCTGGCTGTGGCTTTGTGATGCTTTTCAGGGCCTTTTGATGCTCTTCGCTGCCTTGGCTGCTCCCTCACACCTCTGTCCTCCTGCCGTGTCCATTCCCAGCTCCCACCTCTGAGCTGTCCCTGCAGATCGTCTCCGGCCCTGCCATCATCACGCTGCGGAAGAAGGAGCTCACCCTGACCAACATCAGGCAGTGCTGCCAGCCTCTCTCACTCTCTAGACCAAGTGTAACTACGCTGTCGTGCAGACAAATGCTTTCTGTCACATCCTCCATCCCCAAAGCCATTTACCAGTAGGTGGCTGTTGCAGAAGAAGAATCAAGCAGCAGAAGCTTTTGCTCAGCTACAGCACACAAATGCTACAAAAGCAGAAAAAACACACAAGCTCTGGGTCTGTTTGTCTTGCACAGGCTTGCACGGACTCTGTTTGATGGTACCCCCATCCTTGCTTTCCTTCCCTGCTTCTTGTCTGATGGCACTGCTGAGCCAGGAACAAGCTGCCCAGCGTGGCAGAGCGTGGTGCAGAGCTGTGCTGGGCCCTCCTCCCCTTCCTCTGCTGCAGCTTGGCGTGCAACCTCACCCACTTCTCTGACAGACCTGCTGATCCCACGCGTGCCATCGGGATGCTCTGGCACGGGATGTGCCTCCAACCCAAAGCTCCTTCCCACCTCCCAAGGGAAAGCAAAGCAACCCAAGCATCGCCAACAAACCTGCCCAGCAGACAGCAGGGAATGCAAACAGCTTCTGGCTGCTCCCCTGCACTCCCGTCCTAAGTAAGAGACCCCACGAGGACTGGCTGGGAAATGAGTGCATGACACACGTGAGTGTGCACAGGATTGTGCAAAGCAGTGGGGTTCCATGTTTTGTGTGTGTGTGTGTGTGGATTTGTGCACGGATGGTGTTGCACACATTTGTTTTTGTGAGTGTCCAAAGCAGTGGGGTTGCTCAGGTGTGTGTAGGTCAGTGGGTATGTGTGCAAGGATGAGCATGCACATACATGTGCGTGCACAGGGGTGTGCAGAGTGTTGGAGCTCCGCAAGGACATTGTGGTACCGGTGTGTGCGTGCACTTTGGGAGTGAAAGGAAGGGGTTACGCGTGTGTCTGTGTGTGTGCGCACAGGGCTGCACTAGGGGATGTGGACACGTGAGTGTGTGTGAGCACATGGATAGTGCGTGGACGCGGTGGCACCAATGTGTGCTTGCACAGGGGTGTGCTGAGGAGTTGGGTTGCACACAGGTGCACACACAGGGATGTTTACTGGTAGGTGTAGGCACATACGTGTTCCCAGGGATGGTTTGCACACGTCTGTGAATGCAATGGAGAGCACAAGGTGCGGTGCGTGAATGTGGGTGATCAAAGCAGGCAGAGTGGCGCAGGTGTGTGCGTGTGCACGTGGATGGGCGGAAGGCTGGGGTGCAGGTTGACCTCTGCTGAGGTGAGTGGGGGCTCACGGTGTTGCTCAGAGCCATCTCTTCTCCAGGCTGAGCATTCCCAGCTCCTGCAGCCTCTCCTCATATGGCCCCATTGTGCTCCAGAGCCCTCACCAGCTTTGTGTGCCGGTGTGCTGAGGAGTTGGGTTGCACAGAGGTGCACACACAGGGATGTTTGTGGTAGGTGTAGGCAGCTCTGAGAAAGTTTTTCTGTGCATGTTCCCATCTCTTTTCCATTCCTTTGCCCCTCAGAACAGTTTTCCAGTGGCTCTTGTCCAGTAATTCTTTGAACAGCCTGCAGCTGACTCTCCTGAAGCTCAGGGTCCTGACTTTGCTTTTTGCCAGGCCTGCATTCCTTGAGATGAGGAACTCCAGGAGGGCATGGTCACTACAGCCCTGACCACCTCCAGTCTTAAGCCCTGCTGTGCACCGTGTCCAGTAATGCTTCCCTTCTGCTTGGTGTGCTCAATGCTTGGGCCACACAGTTCTTCTCAGTGCACTCCAGCAGTCTCTCAGACAGCTTGCAGCCAGCCATGCTGATTTCCCAGCCTGTCTGGAATCCCCCATCAAGTTGAGTCAGTGAGCGCGGTGCTTCTGGTAGCTGCAGTAAGCAGGGCCCGTCAACAGACCCTCAGCTGCAGAAGCCCATGATTGGTTCAGTCCCTAATTTGACCCACAAGTTCTCCATGTGATCCTGACTGTTCTTAGTCCTTTGCAGTCAGCTTCTTCATGTAGAGGGCCAATCCCTCGCCCTCCTTAATTCCATAGTAACAATCACGTCTGCTTTGTGTCAGGCTTTTGTTTTCATTTTATTATTATTATTAATATTCTTTTCCCATTTACTAGGTAGGAAAGCTACTTTCTGAGCCATTAGAAGAAGAAGTGCAACAGGCAACAATCTTCCTTGCACTGCGCAGTTTGCATGAGTAGCCAAGTGCTCCTCAGGTCATGTGTGCTGCAGAGCTGACCTTGGTGGCAGGGGCCGTGTCTTCATTTTCCACCTGTCCCGTGGGAACATAAGAAGACTATTCAGAGCAGGAGCTGCACAGCGAGATGAACGGCATGAGAAGGTAAGGCTGGGAACCAAGGACACCTCCAGAAAAAGAGAAAAATTGAGTCAAGTAAGCTGCGTGATGGCCACGTGATACTGACCATGACTGGAGGGAGAGTGCATGGCTAGGAATGACTGATGGCTGTGGTTGGATGAATGCCTACGTGCGCAGTGAAGGAGAGTTTGTTGGATGTTCTGCGGACATGTGATGGCTGGGAAAGTTAAGAGAGAAAACGTGTCAATGCATAGAAGGGATGTTAGAACCCAGAATTAATCATTTGGGTCATCCACATCTGAGTCCATTCCAGATTGCCGCACTGTCAGAACTTGAGGCCTGGGATTTTCCTTTAGGAGTGCCAACTACCTCTTTTAAATAATAAAAGATATTACTAAACATAATTTCCCTCCTTGTATGGGAATAACATAGGGATGTTTGATATTTCTGTCTTTGCATTCCTTTAGCACCCAGGGCATTGATGCAGCTGCAAGAATCTGCTGTGTTGTCCTCCTTTTTTGCATAAAAGAATGGTAAAATAGCAATCTCTGGGTGAAAAATTGTTAAAGCATTTTACCTTCTTTGCCCCTAGGAAGCAATGGCTTGGAAATGGCAATGTCACCCAGGAACCCGCACGGCAACCCAATATCTCATTTTTTGGGTCTGTGAAAAACCACCACGATGACAAAAACATGTCTGCATTGTTTCCGTGCTGTCAGCGCAGCCCTGAGGAGTGGTGTGGGCATGGCATGGAAGAGAGAAGGCATTTCCCTTCTGATAGGAGAGTGCCTGTTCACATGTTGGTATGTAACCACTCCATGCCCTGCCCCACGTGCTTCTGGATGGGCAGCTCAGCTTTTGTGTCACTCACCCACCTGTGGCAGAGATCAGACTTTCTGCAGGAGTGGGAAATCATCCCACTGCTTTGTGTCTTACAAGGAGTTGAGAAGCTTTTCTTGCTCAAGTCCTACTTCCAAGCTTAACCACCTACAGTGAAGTAGATGTCATTTATCTTGTGTCCTTCAACTCTGTGTCCATCTGTTCCCAAAAGCAAAAGAATGTGGAGGTAACCAGCTACAGTTCAGTGAGTGATTTCAGTGCTAATTCTGATCATTCTTGGAACCAGCTGATTTTAAGTCCTTGCCCTAGTCAAGGGTCTAAATTGCGTGTCAGAAGAAAGCTGGGAAAGTGGTTCTTGCTCATTATTTTTCATTTGCTGCTTCTTTCTTTAGGGTTCCTTTTCAAAAGGAGATTTTGGTGATGGAAGCAGTTGAAGAAGGAACAAAACCAGCTCTTGCCAGGAGTGCTTGAAGTCCCTGTGGAGAGAAGCAAAGAACCTGGGCTTCCTCTGGGATGCTCCCCACCATGTCTCAGGAGGGAGACAGTTGCTGTTGCTGTTCCAATTTCTGCTTTGTGTGTGGAAAGGTACGTCTGGGTTTCTTCTGCTTGTTTTCTCTTTTTCTCACTTTTAAGGAGAAGGGGTGGAGCAAGGGGAGACCCACTGGTCATTTGTTACCTCAAGAACAGGACGGATTCTGCATTCACCGTGGAAAACCTGGGCTAGTAGCATGGGCGTGTTTCAGGCTGGACTCTTCTTTTCCTGCTCGGTTTCCTTTTGGCTACAGGGAGACAGCTGTCTAAAGGTGTGTTTTCAAAGCCACTCTACAAAACCATGTTTCACTGTTGCAGGTGGTTCAGTGTGCTCTTGCAGCATAGATGCTTTTGCTGTAGAATCTTAGTGTTCCTAGGGGAGGACTGGGAGGAGGTAGTGAGAAGAGCATTCAATGCCTTGGGTGTATCTTAGTGAGAAATGTTGGCATGAGGTGCTGAAAGTCTTCAGCTGTAAAAGGACAGTGAGGCTCAGACTACTTAACGTGCTGGAGCAGGGTGGAAGCAAGGAGTGGGCACTGCCCTCCCAAGCGCAGGCTGCACTTGGTTATGGTCTGCCAGGTCTCTGCTGCCCTGGGTTTCTTCTGAGAAGTTTGTTGGAGCTGCTTGGAGTAGTGAAGGGTGGGGAAGAAGTGCTGTTCAAGAGCTAAGGCTCTGCATGATAATTTTGGATGGATTGCACCACGGCGTCTGAAGACATAGTTTCCATCAGAATGATCCCAGCATTGTGCAAGTGTCTCAGCTGAACCCCCTGAGCAGGTGTCTGAGAGCACCCGCCTCCTCCAGCTGAGCCATAGGAAAGCTAACTGTGCCCAGGAATGACTGCTTATGCAGACTGAATATGCTTCCAAGTGTTTTCCTTAGTGATAAATGATGTCCCAGCACTCTGATATTCCATCTCTGGCACAATCTGGAGCATCTCTGCAAACCATGGGTACCCATTCCCACCACCGTTTCTTCCTCTCTCTCTTTAGAATCAGCGTGGTGCAGTTCCCTGCGTTTGTGAGCAGCAGCCAGCAGGCTGCAAGAGATCCAGTTGCACCTTTAGCAGACAGAGGGATGTGATGGGGACAGACTGTCCTTACCGCCATGCAGAAGTGAGTTTTTCCCGTCCTCTATCAAGAAGTATGAAAGAATAGAGTTTGAATGTTACTTCTGAGCAGGTGCTGCACGTACGTGTTCCCAGGGATGGTTTACACACGTCTGTGAATGCAAAGGAGGGCACAAGATGCAGTGCATGGGGGTGTGCAAAGCAGGCAGGGTGGCGCACAGGTGGGCGTGTGCACATGGATAGGGGAAGGCTGGGGTTACAGGTTGACCTGTGCTGAGGTGAGTGGGGGCTCATGGTGTTGCTCAGTGGTAGATTTGTTCACACTGAGTGCTACCAGGAAACTCGCACACCCTTTTTGTTTCAGCTGTGCCAGTGCTGTGATCCCTTGCTGCTGGGCTGGGGTGTTGGAAGGATGGTGTGCGTGCCGAGCTCCCATCTCTCTTGCAGGAATCAAGCACAGAGCCAAAGGGATGTTTGGGTCAGGTGACCGCAAGAAGGCTGGCTGTTCTGGATGGTGGCAGCTGATGGAAACAGGTGTTGTTGTGACTGTTCAGCTTTGATCAGAAGTCAGGGGTTTTGCAGGAAGAATGACTTGGTTCTCAAATGGCTTCAAACGTGCACACCGAGTACGTCTGTCCTGCCGTGCCATCTCTGTTTCTTTTTGATGCAAGCATTTCTACTACCATGTGTTGGGCCTGTTTGCTTGTAGAAGGAGGAATGTTAGGTACAGTTCTCACCTGGAACGTCAGTGTAATTTGAATCATGAGTGTTAGCACAGTGAAGCGAAGGAGGGCCCTGGAAGCAAACTTGGTGCTGTGGAAGCACTGTGCGATGAGAAGGTGGGAGGTAACACATGCTGGCAGATGTGGAAACCACTTTGGGATGGAGGTGTGGAGGAAAGGAAGGGCGATGACGGAGCTGATGGCAAAGAGCTTCCTGGGGCGGCTTGGTGCTTGCTTGGGGATGGATCTGATCAACTTCTTGTGTGCAGGTGTCCAGCTGGGTTTTGGGGAGCAGTCTGCATCCCAGGTTTTGTTTGGTACGACTGGGACCTGGGCCAGGCCAGGGCGAATCCAGTCTGTTTTGCTCTCATTCTTAGTGCTTGTTTTTGCTCAGGAGGGCAGGTGGCAGTCCTCATGGACCAAGGCCTGCGGGTGCGGTATGCGGAGCAAGAGATCCTGCAGGCCTGGTGTGACACCCATGGAGCTGCAGCGAGGCTGCATCGGTGTAAAACACGAGAAATCCACAGAGATCTGAAGGTGGGTTGTGGGCTCGAGTTATGCCGGGGAGGATGCGCGTGCTCCTTTACGTGTGCGTTGTCTGCCTACTGTATGGCGGGTGGGCTTGGAAAGCTGGTAACGTGTTTCTGTTGTTGGGAGAAGCAGATATAAACTCTTCTCTCTATTGAAAAAATTAACAAAAGAGCCTCTACTTGCTTCTTAGCATATGAATCATAGAAGCATAGAATCAACAGGGTAGGAAAAGACCTGAAAGATCATCCAGTCCAACCATTCTCCTATTACTAATAGCTTCCACTAAACCACGTCCCTCAACACAGCATTCAGTTGTTCCTTGAACACCCCAGAGTCGGTGACTCCACCACCTCCCTGTGCAGTCCATTCCAGTGCTTGGCCACCCTTTCTGAGAAGTCCTATTTCCTAATGTCCAGCCTGAATCTCCCCTGCCGCAGCTTGAAACCATTCCCTCTAGTCCTATCAATAACAACACGAGAGGACAGGCCATCCTCCAGCTCACTACAACCTCCCTTCAGGAAGTTATATTGAGCAATGAGGTCTCCCCTGAGCCATCTCTTCTCCAGGCTGAGCATTCCCAGCTCCTGCAGCCTTTCCTCATATGGCCCCATTGTGCTCCAGAGCCCTCACCAGCTTTGTTGCCCTTCTTTGAACACGTTCCAAAGCCTCAGTGTCTTTCTTGCTTTGAGGGGTCCAAAACTGGAAACAGAACTCGAGTTGCAGCATCACCAGTGCCGAGTACAGGGGGACAGTCACCTCTCTGCTCCTGCTGGCAGTGCTGTTTCTGGTGCAAAATGTATGTAAGTGTGACATGTGTGACATGATAGAGCTCTGTGACGGGAGTCCAATGGATTTGAGACCTGACTTGAAGCCTGTGGGCATCACCCAGGAGTTGGGGAGAGAGGATTAGGCCAGGGAACAGGAACCTCTTTGGTCATTATTAACTCCCACATTTTTTGGTCAGGAATCTACGCGTGTGTGCTGTTTTTTTTTTTCCTCATGTAAAGAACAGACTGAGTGTGCAGCTTGTGAATGAATTCATTCACCCCTGCTGATTGGTGCTGTTCTCTACAGGGAGCTGCAGTGGAAATGGACACTTGTGGTCCCCTGTCTGGCCCCCTCCCGCGTGCTCAGATCAGCCAAGTTGTCAAGGCCTGGCTCTTGGTTGGTGAGTTGTGCTGAGGTCAGAGAGTTGGATTTTCTGGGCTTTGAGACACGTCTTCCAGTGGCACGTTGTGTTATTTCTGATGTGCTGACCTGTTGAGCTGCAGCCCCAAATGAGGATTCAAGTCCTACCACGGCAGGAATGGTTGAGATTGGAATTGGAATGCAGAAGGCTGGAGCCAGCAGGAGCAGGGAATCCATCATCCCCCTGTACTCAGCACTGGTGAGTCCTCACCTTGAGTTCTGTGTTCTGTTCTGGGCCCCTCAATGCAATGAAATCCTGAGATGTGTCCAGAGGAGACCAGTGAAGCTGTGAGGTGTCTAGAGCACAAGTCTTATGGGGAGCTTCTTATGGAACTGGGATGATTTAGTCTGGAAGAGAGGAGGCTCAGGGAAAACCATATCACTCTCTGTGACTAACAGAAGAGAGGTTATGTGGAGGTGAGGGTTGTCCTGCTCTTCTCCCATGTAACTAGTGACAGGAGTGGAGGGAACAACCTCAGGTTGTGTGAGGGGAGATTCAGCTTGGATGTTAAGAAAACCATCTCCAAATGGGTGCTCAGACGCTGGAGGCATCTGCTGGCTGAGCGCTTTGTTGGGTGAGCATCACACTGCTGGAAAGCACGCAGCTGTTGTCTCTGCGAATAGCCCCATCCGTGGGGACTGGTGGCTTTTTCATGTTACCCTTGTGTTTCAAGTCCTACATCCAGTTACTCGTGCTGTTTGAAAGCACCATCTTAGAGGCAGCCTTGATTTCTCCAGCCCCGAGCTTTGTGCCACGAGAGCTCCCCTGCTTCTCCCAGGGATGGGCAACCGAATGGAAGGCCCAGCAGAAGTCTGGGTAGGTGATATCACTTGCTGCTCCTTTCCCCACCCGTGCCAGGAGAAGCAGGGAATGGGACTGGGGGACATCCCAGCGGTGGGATCCTGCCTCAGCAGAACTGAATGGCTGTTCTGATCCACGTATTTGAACCTGAGTGGATCTGACACTAACGACAGAAGCGAGGGGCCTGTGGGAAGAAACTGCATGTGCCACAATTTGTGGTGCAAGGTGTTCTCAGAACTGCTGCTTACAGTGCCCAGAAGGCCTCCTTTTTGACGGGGAGAGGATTAACTAGGTTATTTTAATGAATCTATTTCCTTTCTGTTCATTTTTCATACTACCTCTCATAAAACTGGCTGTGGATTCTCAAGTAGTATTACTTGCTAAGGAGAATAGGTGTGCAGCCTGTGCTTTTGTCTGCGCAAAGAATCTTCTAATCATCTCTGTCTGTGTTTCTTTTAGGCACTTAGGTGGAGCAGAGTGGAGCACAGACTTGGGTGCATCTCCATTCAGGAGCAGGGACACGCAATGCTCATCTTGGGTGTCTGGCTGACAACAAGAGCAGAGAGGTAAGTTTCATAGGGTCGCGTGCCCATTTTATTTTCTTTTTCATTCATGATGCATAGAGGCGTTACCCAGACAAAGTGACATTTGTCAGCTGGACTTGCTAGAAATGACCTAGGCAGTGAAATGGGTTTGAAGCATCCCAAAGAGCCCTGCAAAAGAATGCTGAGAGATAACCTGGCACCCTCCTTTGGAAACGTCAGGTGTCTGCCAGCTCTTCAGCTGTGCCCAAACACCTCCCATTGCGCTGCCACACCAGGACGTAATTCCAACCCCACCCTGAGTTCTGGAATGTTGTGGTGCCGTGTTGGAATCAGATGTGACCAGGGGGTCTTGCCTCCCCCCCTTGTGGGGGGTCATGGTGGAGCAGGCTGGTGGCTGTTGGTGATGTCATAAGCGGCTGGCATGTGGAGAGGAGTGGTGTGTTCTATGTTCCTTTGTGGGCGTGTAGGAGTTCGGAGTGGTTGGTTGGCTTGTTGTTCTTGTGCCTTTAGTGCCTTTGTTTGAGTACCATCGTGCGCAGCATCCTGTAGGTAAGCTGAGCCAGCGTAGGATGGACGGGTGGGCAGCGAGGTGTTGAGAAGTGCTGGCTGTCGGAGCTCCCAGCACCGTATTGCTTACTCTTGAGCATCAGACGTCATTTTCCCCCGGTACACATGTTCCAAAGGGGGTGTCCATAAAGGTGGCACCCGTCCCATGCTTCTTCAGCCGTCTTCTTTGCTCAATTGTGGAAGCAGAGTAAAGCTGCTGGGCGGACAGGCATCACATAGCCTGAGACTCAGCATGTCTTGCAGCAAGTGGATGGGACGATTGTGCTGTGTGCGTTATGCCATGGCTGTCTTAGCCCTGCTCACTGACCTGCTCTTTCTCTCTCCTCTGCCCACCCTCTGCCCACTGCCTTGGTGCAGCTTTTGCTCTCATAAGATCTGAGCAGAGTGACCAGGAACTGCTGCAGATAGCCTGAGGTGATCTCGTTGCCAGGTACGTGCCATGTTTTGTCCCACCACGTCGTTTTGCATGCCGTGGGTTTCTTCACTGCCCTCCAGCTCAGCCCTCAGAAGGGTGCTGTCTAATGCCCTGCTGTCGCACTGTCAGAGCGCTCTGGGCGAATGCATCTGCTGCTCTGTGCCAGAGTCCCCATCTGCTGGCAGAGGGATAGCAACTTGGTACAGCGCTGCCTAATAGGCTGTCACATTTGAATTTACTGAAGCAAGGGGTAGTTTCTCGAACACTTGCCTATGCCGCAGGGTATGCAAGGGTAGCTCTGAAGAAGTCCCTCCATACTGTGCTGGGTGAATAGAGAAAACAGAAGTGTGTTTCTGCTCTGTTCCAGCTTGTCACACCTGCTGGGATGGGCAACGCATGCAGCGAGATCAGATGTGAGCCCGAGGTGGTGGGCACGGAGGTACAGTATGAAGCTCTGACTTGTCTTTGTTCCCTGTGTTGAGCTAGCAGAGGGAGCTGCAGATGTACTCTCCTACAGGAAAGAGTGGGCCAAAGGGGGCCAGGCCACCTGTCCACGCCAGTGCCATTGCTGATGAGTCTGTGTAGAGAGAGATGCATCTTTGCATGGCCTGGCGATCCTGCTGCATGCCAGGAAGAGAAAGTACTGTCGTGAGACGTGCAGCTCCTTCTGAAGTGCTCCTGAGCAGGAGGGAGCGCATTTCCTGCAGCTTTCTCTGCAGATGTGCTCCTCACCTTGAAATCCTCCTGGTTTGTCCTCAGCTCCTGACCACGGCCTGTGCTCTGTTTTGCAGGCTGATAACATGTGGAAGCCGCAGCTGGTGCGTGCGGAGTCATCTTTCAACGTGCCAGCGATTGCGGCAGCCCATGTTATTAAGCGTTACGTCGCCCAGGGGCCGGATGAGCTCTCCCTGGAGGTAAGCAGTTACAGGCAATCCTTGTTGTCATGCATGGGAGAGTCTGGGGTGTGAACGGCTCAGGAATATTCACAGACACCTTCAGAATGTCTCGTGAGGTGAAGCTTGGAAGGTTTGGTTCCAGCTTAGACTTGTGCTGGGTTGGGAGCAGTTCAGCCATCTCTCCAGTATGGTTTGACTGGGCATTTGAACCTCCTGATCAAGCAGATCCTGCCCAGTATGGGAGCCTGGTCTCTGAGCAGCAGCAGACTGGGTGTGAAGTGTGCAGATGTGTTCAGAAAGCCCTGCTTAACTGATGCCCGTGGTTCAACTGGAGCTCTTGCGTAGCCTTTGGCAGAGAGCCTGCTGGTTTTGAGACCCGTTTCCTACTGCACAGCTGTATTGTGTATGTTGTGTAACTCCTGTACCTCCAAGTTCAGTTTTAGAAGGGAAAATGCCTTGGGGGCTGCATTGGTGCAATGGCTGTCAAGCTTTAGGATATTCTGCATCGCAGAAGGCAGTTATTTGAGCTGTGTTTTCCTGCCAGCTGTGCTGAAGCTAGGGTTGCCGTTTTGATCTCTTGCAGGTGGGAGACGTGGTGTGCATTATTGCTATGCCACCAAAGGAGCTGAGCCCCTGGTGGAGAGGCAAGCGTGGCTTTCAGGTAGGCACATGCTTCCAACAGGAGAGCACAACTTCAGTAGAGTCAGGAATCTCAGCTTGGAGCTGCTCTGCCTGCACAGGATGGCTTCCGGATGCAAACGGTTGCCCTGTGTCGCTGTCAGAGGACCTTCCCTTTGGCTCTGGGCTGGGGCTAATGCCCAGCTGTCTTTTTGTTCTTGTTACAGGTGGGATCTTTCCCTAGTGAGTGCGTGGAACTCATTAGCGGAGAAGTTCCTGAGTCCCTGGTCAATTCATTGCGAAAGCCAGGTACACATGTTACATTTGATACTGCGGGTTAGTAAGCTGGGGTCAGAGCGTGGCTTTCAGGGGTTTCGTTAATGCCCGAGTTGAGCAAGATTAGCAAGGATGACTGCATTAAGGTCCATGGGAACACGGAGAGATCTGGCCCAATCCCACTGTGTTTATTCCTGGGCTTGGGGAAGTCACAGAATTCTCCTGGAATGGCTTGGGGTTGGAATAGGCCTAAAGGATCCTCAGGCTCCAAGGCCCCTGCCTCAGTCTGGGTGGCCAGCCTCTGCATTTTGTAGGAGACGAGAGCAGGCTGTCCAGGGCCCCTTCCGACCTGACCTTGGGGACTTGCAGGGATGGGGAAATACCGTTCCTGCGTGTCCTTGTTGGGAATGTTCTTCCCATTGTTACGTGCTCGGTCGAATGTGTTACGCTCGGCCTCGTGCAACCGATCCAAGCCTGAAACGAACTGGTTTCTCTGTTTTGTTGCGCAGTGCCGAAGAAACGGGGCAAGCTCCCACCCTTCCTTCGTTCGGTGGTGAAGGCCCGCCCCAGGAGATCGGAGCAGCCGGAGCCGGAGAAGGAAGGGGTGTTTGGGTGTGACCTGGGGGAGCACCTTCTCCGCTCTGGCCGTGATGGTAAGGAACAGCCCATTGCTGAGATCTTCCTCGGTTGGGCATCTGAAGATGATAGGTCGTGGCATTTCTGGAAAGCCAGGAAGACATCTCTGTGCAGTTTCCTCACAGCTGTCTCTGCCAGCTTTCTCCTCTAAGGAGGAAGCAAGCGCTGGCCCGGCTGGGCTTAGTGGCTGGGATGGGAGAAGAGCACAGCTTACTTACTTGAGTAAGAAGCTGAGCTAACCGCTGGCTCTTGTTCTGTAGTCCCCCAGGTCCTGCAGAGCTGCGCCGAGTTCGTCGAGCAGCATGGCGTGGTGCGGGGGATCTACCGCCTGTCCGGCGTGGCGTCCAGGATCCAGCGCCTACGGTAAGAGTGCTGCGACTGACACAGCTGTCAGCAGGGGCACGTGCCATGCTGCGGGCATTCAGAGGAACCCCTTCCCTGTCTTGACTGTATTTGGTGTGGCTTTGGACTTGTTTTCATCTTACTCAAAGCCCTCTGCCCAATCCTGTGTCCTTCTCTGCAGCCATGAATTTGATTCAGAGCAGGTGCCCGAGCTCAGCGTCCGTGACATTCACAGTGTGAGCTCCCTGTGCAAGATGTTCTTCAGGGAGCTCCCAAACCCTCTTTTGACAAACCAGCTGTATGACAAGTTCACGGTAAGCACAGGGCAATGCCTTGCACTGCTTGGCCTTGATGACACAGGCTGTGTGCTGCAGTGTTCCCCTGATGCCTCTTGGAAGGCATCAAGTCTGCCTTGGTGCTGACCACCAGCACGCTATCCCCACGGTTCCCAAACCTGTGGCAGCTCTCTTGGCTGACTGGTGTCTGAATCCCTTCCTGCCTTTTTCCAGGACGCTGCCTGTGCTGGTACAGAGGAGGAGCGGTTGGTCAGGATGAAGGACGCCATCCAGCAGCTGCCCACTCCTCACTACAGGTCAGTGCTGCGCTCGGTCTGCTGAGCTCAGCCCTGCTGCCTTTCAGAGGGCCACGATGCGATTCCAGGTGTTGCCTCACACCAGCAGCATCATGCGTCTGCACGCTGAAGCGGCTGAAGGCTGCACTGGGTCAATTCATTGGGTCAGTTCCTTGGCACGGGAGCACGGTTGGTGCAGCCGATGGCTGCGGCTGTGCTGTGCTGGGGCTTGGTGCTGCAGCATTGTGACACTGGGAACGTTTTATCTACTTCCTATTCAGGGACGGTAGCAATGACATCAACTAGTATGAAGTGAGGTTTGTTTAGGGCACTGCAGCACGGCTTGCTTTTTGGTGCTGAACATCTGCCCCTCTTGTTTTCCAGGACACTCGAGTACCTGATGAGGCACTTGGCGTCTCTCGCTGGCAGCTGCTCGGTCACCAACATGGACGCTCAGAACTTGGCGATTGTGTGGGCTCCAAACCTCTTAAGGTAAACCTCTTTTTCTGTTGAAGCACAACGCTTAGTTCTGCTCTCCAGAAAGAAAGCAATCCTCCCTTCTTCTTCCTCTTGTGTGCTCTTCTCCTGTAAAAGCTGTCAGAAGTGGCTGGCAGCAGAGGAGGAGCCTGGACTGCTCTCCCCCAACCCCAGGGGCACAATTTCTAGACGACAGTTTCTGCTCCCTTGTTGAGCTGGGACTGCTGTGTCCTTGATCATCCAGGAGAATTTTGTCAGTGGCATCGCTGATTGCCCACTGCGGAAGTCTCCAGAGCCCAGTCTGACTGCTTTGGGCTGCAAAACTTCAGACCTGGGGAAACAGTCTTGCAGGAACGACTTGTAAAATCTGCCTTTTCTTCAGATCCCAGCAGAGCCAGTCTCCCTGCGCCAGTGGAGGAGCTGCCTGCTTGGAAGTGCAGAGGCAGACGGCTGTGGTGGAATTCCTGATTGGCCACACAGAAGTCCTCTTCTGCTCCAACGCCACGTCAGCCATGGGAGAGGGAGCAGGTGAGCGTCTTCCTCCATTAGCTTGATCTTGATCCAATCCAGGCCTTCTCCAAGATCTTTCAAATACGCTTTGACTCTCAACGGGACAGGAGGCTTCTGGGCTTAGATGAGAATATGGCACCCTCTTTCTGGATCCTGAGAATGTCCGAGGACAGACTTTACATGGAGAAAACCAGGATGTTTTGAATGGGGGTGAAGCATGATTGAAATGTGGCAGCAAAGCTTTCTGAGTTCCCAGATCCATTTTCTAGGGTTTTTTTTGTTTTTGTTTTTTTATGCCTGTTTTGATACAGTGAGCAGCTCTTAATTATGACTGTGTCCTTTGCCACGAGCATACCTCTGAGCAGCCGGTTACTTTGAGCTCCTCTTCTTCCAGTGGCTCGGATAAGCAAGTCTGAGAGAAATGCAGAACTGGGATGGCTGTGCTGCTGCTTTCTGATCCTCCCTCTTACCTGTGGTTTTCCCTTGCAGGGCACAATTCTCCACCTGTGCCCAAGTCTGTGTGTGCCACAAAGCTGCTCACGCTGCAGGAGGCACAGGCTCTGAGAAGAGGCCAGAGCAGCTCTCCTGCAGTGACACCAGGCAGTGAGATTGAAGTGGAGGAAGGCCCCACAGCCGGACCTGGGAGATTCCACACAATCCTTGATTTTCCATCTGAAAGGTAAAGAGGACTTCCCTTTCCAGCCCCTATCATCATTGGTCAGGTGGTCTTTATTGGTTTACTTTTTGTCCACTGTATCTCCGAGG
The DNA here is from genome assembly GCF_039878825.1 of Excalfactoria chinensis. Taxonomy (NCBI): domain Eukaryota; kingdom Metazoa; phylum Chordata; class Aves; order Galliformes; family Phasianidae; genus Excalfactoria; species Excalfactoria chinensis. The sequence continues at coordinate 619,510 of NW_027315573.1, read as the reverse complement.
ATTCAACTAACACACAGTTGCCCGATGGGCTCAGTGGAGCCACACAAGGGTGCCTTTCCTTCCTGGTTGGGCAGGCAGTCACGAGATGCAGAAAGCCACGCTGACGTCTATCCTGGACTATGCTGGCTGTACCTGGAAACGTTGGGGTTTTCCAGATTTCAGGGCCACATGCCTGAAACCAGTTCCAGTTCTCCTCTAAGCAGAGCTGTTGGTCAGACTTGCTGGCACTAGAAATTAAAGATGGCAGTGAGCTGAGGCCGAGGAGGTGTTAGTGTAAGAGTCAGAGGTGCTTTTGAGCCGCCTTTATGGCTGCACAGTTCCTCAGAAAGCAGTTACTCCTGCCAGCTCCTGTCTGGCTGTAGAGCCTTTGCTCACATGCTCTGCCTCTCTTCTTGACATTGCTGAGAGGAGTGTAGCCAGCAGGACTTGAGGGCTGAGCTGTAGGAATGGAAGCGTCCTCTGCTGTTTGCAACAGAGCGCGTTTCGAAGCTGTGTTTCAGCAGAAAGCAGGCAGTGCCAGGAACAGGCAACTATTGGCAAGGGCTCGGTGTGACTCTTCCCTCACCCTGCACCACGACTGACAGCATGCTCTGTTTTCTCTCCAGACCACGTTCTCCCAGAAAGAGCAAGGAATCACCAGCTGGCAGCTGGTGGTCCTGCTTCTGCCTGTGCAGACCATCCCCTGTGGCCAAACGCCAACAGCAGCGCAGTGCCAGGGAGCCCACAGAAGCAGATCTCGTGGTCATGGCAGGTAAGGGTGCAAATCCAGCTTTCAAAACACTGCTTGTCAGCAACACAGGTAGAATTCATGCTTTCAGTGGGCTTGTACCTCCTTCTGGCATTCAAGCCCGTGCCTGACATCTTCAGCTGACCCCTGTTTTCCCAAAGGAGCCTCTCAAGCTTTTTGAAGCCTACTTGACAGGCAGCACCAAGCCTTTGCCCCCATGGGCAGAGAAAGTTGGACTCTAACCCCTGTGTGTCCACTCCTTCCTAGGTGAATCGACCCATTGTGAACCCAGAAGAGCCGAGTCAAGAGCTGACGGCTCAGAGCGTGCTTCCATCAATGGAAAGCTCACAGGAAGCACAAGTCGCTGCAATTCAAATGACAGCGTTCTGAGTGCCAGCAGCGACGGAGAGCGGGAGGTCATGGTTGTTCAGGCACTCATTTCTCCCAGCTGTGAAGAAGGGGCTGCCCTGAGCCTGCCAGAAACCACAGTCAACAGCATGGACGATGGCCCAGTGCCTTTCCAGTGCATCCCAGCCCAAACAGAGCCCGAGTGCCCCGACAGCGAAACCTCCAAGCAGGACCAGGTCATCGTCACTGAGGAGAATCCGAGCCTCTTGGAGGGGGACTTGGAGTCAGGCTGCAATTCAAATGACAGCCTTCCTTCTGACAGCAGCGACGGAGAGCAGGAGGTCATCATTGCTCAGGAACTCATTTCTCCCAGCTCTCCTGAAGGGGCTGACCAGAGCCTGCCAGAAGCCGCAGTCACCAGCCTGGACTGTGGCCCAGTGCATTTGCAGGGCAGCCCAGCCCAAACACAGCCTGAGCGCCCTGACAGCGACACCTCCAAGCAGGAGCAAGTCAGTGTCACTGACGAGAAGCCAAGCCTCGTGGAGGGGGACTTGGAGTCAGGCCTGCAGTCCCAGGCACCAGGCAGCAACACAATCTCTGACCCACCCTCTCCTCAATAACAGAGGATAAGTCCCATCGTTTCCCGGAGCAACATAGTGAGTAATACAGAGTGAGTGTGAAACAGAAATGTGAACTTGATGAAAAAAAGAAAAACAGAAGAAAAGAAAAAAGAAAATAAAAAGAAAAAGAAAAAATACACCAAAAATAACTTAATGATATCCTTGGGCTGCATATAAGCAAGGTACTGCCAGCAGATTGAGAGAGACGATACTTGCCCTCAGTTTAGCATTGTTGAGACCACACATCGATCATCGTGTCCTGATCTGAGTTGTCTGTTACAAGAATCATACTTAAGGGAATCCAACAGAGGGCTCAGAAGATGATAAAGGGACTGCAACATCTCTCCTATAAGGAAAGGCTGAGAGAGCTAGGACTGTTAATCCTGGAGAAGATTCAGGGGAGGTCTTATCCATGTGCAAATATACTGAATGGAGGATGCAGAGAATGGAGGTGATCTGGTCAGTGGTGCCAGCGCCAGGACAAGAGACAGTGGCTACAGCCTCGGAGAGAGAAGGTTCCATGTAAACAATCAATAAGTGTTTGAGTGCTGAGGAGATGAAAGCATGTGCTCTTGAAATGAAGAAGGCTCAAACAGCAGACTTGAGGGTGCTTTTCCAATGTTCTGGTTTGTGAAGACCCATTTTCTTCTTGGAGTAGAAACACAGACTGAAGCCAGCAGAGTGCATGAGATCCAGCAAGAAGAAACACAGATGAAGGCAAATAAAGCTGAATTCCTCAGGTGATCAATTCTGCCTGCCAGAAAGCACAGTCACCAGCCTGGACTGTGGCCCAGTTGAAAGCAGTGGGAAGAGGAGTTAATGAAGGCCCCAGCATTAGGACAATGGGGCAGAAGAGAACTGCACTGGTATCCCACACGGTCTCTCCAGTGCTGGAGGTGAAAGGGGGACATTGGCTTTCCCCTCAGAGATTTCTGAAGTATCAAGCCATTCTAGTGGAGCAAGATGATGGAGAAATAACAGTAACAAATATTGTAAATCCAGCTGCTTTTCTTAATGCAATTACAGGAGAACCTGTGTCTCACGACTGTTTAGGGACTATGAAAGCAGTGTATTCCAGTTGCAGAGACTTGAAAGAAGAACCACTGGAGGATGCGGAAGACACCTGGTACACAGACGGGAGCAGCTTTGTTCGACATGGGAAGATGAAGATATGGACTGATTCAAAATATGCCTTAGTGCTGTTCATGCACCCGTATCAGCAATATGGAAAGAAAGAGGACTGTTGTCAAGCCAAGGGAAAGGTCTGAAACACGCTGAAGAAATAGCCAGACTCCTGGAGGCAGTCCAACAGCTGGAGAAGGTTGCTAAAATGCACTGTTGATGCCAGCAAAGGGGAGACAGTGCTGAAGGAATGGGAAATGCGCTGGCTGACAGAAAGCAAAGCGAGCGGCAGAGGGTGAGGTGGTGGAGGCTTCCTTGATTCCAGATGGTAACATGCAGGTGGATGGTGAGCCAAAGCACTTCAAAGAGTATTGGAACTCGATAAATAATTATCAGGAAGGGCAGGTAAAAGAGGAAGGATGGAGCTTTCCAGCACAAGGGAAAAGAATGATTCCAGCAGCCATATGATGGGCTGTGGTGACTGAAGATAGGAAACCTCCCTGGGGAGCAGAAGCATTATATAAATATCTTGTTCAACGAGTGGTCACCCGAAATGGGTATACTGCCATTAGGCAAGTGACCCAGCAAGGTGAAGTTTGTTTACCAGATGATCCTAACACAGGCCACAAAGTTCAGTTAGGGCAAACAGGGAGAGAAATTAGCCAGGACAATAATGGCAGGTAGATTTCTCAGAGCTGCCAAGAAAAGGGGGGTACAGATGCATGTTAGTTTGAGCAGATACCTTTTCAGGATGGCCTGAGGCATACCCGTGCCGGACTAACCAGGCCAGGGAAGTAACAAAAGTTTTGTGACAAGAAATAATTCCAAGGTTCTGGGTGCCAGGAACAGTCTCTTCAGATTGAGGCCCCCATTTTATTGCTAAAGTGGTTCAACAAGTCAGTACTTTATTGGGAATCAATTGGCAGTTGCATACACCTTACATGCCACAGTCAAGTGGCCAGGTGGAAAAGAGGAACCATTTATCTAAGCTGCAAATACTAAAAGTTGTCCAAGAGGCTGGGATACCAAGGTTGCAAGCACTGCCTCTGGCACTTGTGAGAATTCGAAGAAAACCCCAACCAAGGAAGGATGAAGCCCATATGAAAACCTCTATGGGCGACCTGTGCGGTGCCTTTGCAGTGCAGCCCAGCCCAAAGACAGCCCGAGTGCCCCGACAGCGGCACCTCCAAGCAGGACCAAGGCAGTGTCACTGAGGAGAAGCTGAGACTCTTGGAGGGGGACTTGGAGTCAGGCCTGCAGTCCCAGGCACCAGGCAGCAACACGAGCTCTGAGCCACTCTCTCCTCAACAACAGAGAATGAGTCCCATCTTTCCCCGTCCCTCTCCCGTCCTCCTTTCTCCGATTGAATAAAGGCACTCTGGTGCTCAATCAACGCCTTGACTGTGTTCCAAGTCTTCATTCACAGGGACCATGATGAATGCAAGAAACAGCAAGGCAGCTCAGCTTGCAATGCTGTGACTGTGGGGTGCGTGCAGCAGAGCTCTGGGTGTGTTCCCATTTTGCCTGGTTTTGTGATGCCTGCAGCGAGAGCTCTGTTACCATTTTTTAGGGGAGCACATAGTCTCTGGTATCCTGGATGCTGCTCATGCAAACCCCAAGCCTCCTGGCTGTGGCTTTGTGATGCTTTTCAGGGCCTTTTGATGCTCTTCGCTGCCTTGGCTGCTCCCTCACACCTCTGTCCTCCTGCCGTGTCCATTCCCAGCTCCCACCTACGAGCTGTCCCTGCCATCATCACGCTGCGGAAGAAGGAGCTCACCCTGACCAACATCAGGCAGTGCTGCCAGCCTCTCTCACTCTCTAGACCAAGTGTAACTACACTGTCGTGCAGACAAATGCTTTCTGTCACATCCTCCATCCCCAAAGCCATTTACCAGTAGGTGGCTGTTGCAGAAGAAGAATCAAGCAGCAGAAGCTTTTGCTCAGCTACAGCACACAAATGCTACAAAAGCAGAAAAAAAACACAAGCTCTGGGTCTGTTTGTCTTGCACAGGCTTGCACGGACTCTGTTTGATGGTACCCCCATCCTTGCTTTCCTTCCCTGCTTCTTGTCTGATGGCACTGCTGAGCCAGGAACAAGCTGCCCAGCGTGGCAGAGCGTGGTGCAGAGCTGTGCTGGGCCCTCCTCCCCTTCCTCTGCTGCAGCTTGGCGTGCAACCTCACCCACTTCTCTGACAGACCTGCTGATCCCACGCGTGCCATCGGGATGCTCTGGCACGGGATGTGCCTCCAACCCAAAGCTCCTTCCCACCTCCCAAGGGAAAGCAAAGCAACCCAAGCATCGCCAACAAACCTGCCCAGCAGACAGCAGGGAATGCAAACAGCTTCTGGCTGCTCCCCTGCACTCCCGTCCTAAGTAAGAGACCCCACGAGGACTGGCTGGGAAATGAGTGCATGACACACGTGAGTGTGCACAGGATTGTGCAAAGCAGTGGGGTTCCATGTTTTGTGTGTGTGTGTGTGTGGATTTGTGCACAGATGGTGTTGCACACATTTGTTTTTGTGAGTGTCCAAAGCAGTGGGTTTGCTGAGGTGTGTGTAGGTCAGTGGGTATGTGTGCAAGGATGAGCATGCACATACATGTGCGTGCACAGGGGTGTGCAGAGTGTTGGAGCTCCGCAAGGACATTGTGGTACCGGTGTGTGCGTGCACTTTGGGAGTGAAAGGAAGGGGTTACGCGTGTGTCTGTGTGTGTGCGCACAGGGCTGCACTAGGGGATGTGGACACGTGAGTGTGTGTGAGCACATGGATAGTGCGTGGACGCGGTGGCACCAATGTGTGCTTGCACAGGGGTGTGCTGAGGAGTTGGGTTGCACACAGGTGCACACACAGGGATGTTTACTGGTAGGTGTAGGCACATACGTGTTCCCAGGGATGGTCGGCACACATCTGTGAATGCAATGGAGAGCACAAGGTGCGGTGCGTGAATGTGGGTGATCAAAGCAGGCAGAGTGGCGCAGGTGTGTGCGTGTGCACGTGGATGGGCGGAAGGCTGGGGTGCAGGTTGACCTCTGCTGAGGTGAGTGGGGGCTCACGGTCTTGCTCAGAGCCATCTCTTCTCCAGGCTGAGCATTCCCAGCTCCTGCAGCCTCTCCTCATATGGCCCCATTGTGCTCCAGAGCCCTCACCAGCTTTGTGTGCCGGTGTGCTGAGGAGTTGGGTTGCACAGAGGTGCACACACAGGGATGTTTGTGGTAGGTGTAGGCAGCTCTGGGAGAGTTTTTCTGTGCATGTTCCCATCTCTTTTCCATTCCTTTGCCCCTCAGAACAGTTTTCCAGTGGCTCTTGTCCAGTAATTCTTTGAACAGCCTGCAGCTGACTCTCCTGAAGCTCAGGGTCCTGACTTTGCTTTTTGCCCCGCCTGCATTCCTTGAGATGAGGAACTCCAGGAGGGCATGGTCACTACAGCCCTGACCACCTCCAGTCTTAAGCCCTGCTGTGCACCGTGTCCAGTAATGCTTCCCTTCTGCTTGGTGTGCTCAATGCTTGGGCCACACAGTTCTTCTCAGTGCACTCCAGCAGTCTCTCAGACAGCTTGCAGCCAGCCATGCTGATTTCCCAGCCTGTCTGGAATCCCCCATCAAGTTGAGTCAGTGAGCGCGGTGCTTCTGGTAGCTGCAGTAAGCAGGGCCCGTCAACAGACCCTCAGCTGCAGAAGCCCATGATTGGTTCAGTCCCTAATTTGACCCACAAGTTCTCCATGTGATCCTGACTGTTCTTAGTCCTTTGCAGTCAGCTTCTTCATATAGAGGGCCAATCCCTCGCCCTCCTGAATTCCATAGTAACAATCACGTCCGCTTTGTGTCAGGCTTTTGTTTTCTTTTTATTATTATTATTATTAATATTCTTTTCCCATTTACTAGGTAGGAAAGCTAATTTCTGAACCAGGAGAAGAAGAAGTGCAACAGGCAACAATCTTCCTTGCACTGCGCAGTTTGCATGAGTAGCCAAGTGCTCCTCAGGTCATGCGTGCTGCAGAGCTGGCCTTGGTGGCAGGGGCCGTGTCTTCATTTTCCACCTGTCCCGTGGGAACATAAGAAGACTATTCAGAGCAGGAGCTGCAGAGCGAGATGAACGGCATGAGAAGGTAAGGCTGGGAATCAAGGACACCTCCAGAAAAAGAGAAAAATTGAGTCAAGTAAGCTGCGTGATGGCCACGTGATACTGACCATGACTGGAGGGAGAGTGCATGGCTAGGAATGACTGATGGCTGTGGTTGGATGAATGCCTACGTGCGCAGTGAAGGAGAGTTTGTTGGATGTTCTGCGGACATGTGATGGCTGGGAAAGTTAAGAGAGAAAACGTGTCAATGCATAGAAGGGATGTTAGAACCCAGAATTAATCATTTGGGTCATCCACATCTGAGTCCATTCCAGATTGCCGCACTGTCAGAACTTGAGGCCTGGGATTTTCCTTTAGGAGTGCCAACTACCTCTTTTAAATAATAAAAGATATTACTAAACATAATTTCCCTCCTTGTATGGGAATAACACAGGGATGTTTGATATTTCTGTCTTTGCATTCCTTTAGCACCCAGGGCATTGATGCAGCTGCAAGAATCTGCTGTGTTGTCCTCCTTTTTTGCATAAAAGAATGGTAAAATAGCAATCTCTGGGTGAAAAATTGTTAAAGCATTTTACCTTCTTTGCCCCTAGGAAGCAATGGCTTGGAAATGGCAATGTCACCCAGGAACCCGCACGGCAACCCAATATCTCATTTTTTGGGTCTGTGAAAAACCACCACGATGACAAAAACATGTCTGCATTGTTTCCGTGCTGTCAGCGCAGCCCTGAGGAGTGGTGTGGGCATGGCATGGAAGAGAGAAGGCATTTCCCTTCTGATAGGAGAGTGCCTGTTCACATGTTGGTATGTAACCACTCCATGCCCTGCCCCACGTGCTTCTGGATGGGCAGCTCAGCTTTTGTGTCACTCACCCACCTGTGGCAGAGATCAGACTTTCTGCAGGTGTGGGAAATCATCCCACTGCTTTGTGTCTTACAAGGAGTTGAGAAGCTTTTCTTGCTCAAGTCCTACTTCCAAGCTTAACCACCTACAGTGAAGTAGATGTCATTTATCTTGTGTCCTTCAACTCTGTGTCCATCTGTTCCCAAAAGCAAAAGAATGTGGAGGTAACCAGCTACAGTTCAGTGAGTGATTTCAGTGCTAATTCTGATCATTCTTGGAACCAGCTGATTTTAAGTCCTTGCCCTAGTCAAGGGTCTAAATTGCGTGTCAGAAGAAAGCTGGGAAAGTGGTTCTTGCTCATTATTTTTCATTTGCTGCTTCTTTCTTTAGGGTTCCTTTTCAAAAGGAGATTTTGGTGATGGAAGCAGTTGAAGAAGGAACAAAACCAGCTCTTGCCAGGAGTGCTTGAAGTCCCTGTGGAGAGAAGCAAAGAACCTGGGCTTCCTCTGGGATGCTCCCCACCATGTCTCAGGAGGGAGACAGTTGCTGTTGCTGTTCCAATTTCTGCTTTGTGTGTGGAAAGGTACGTCTGGGTTTCTTCTGCTTGTTTTCTCTTTTTCTCACTTTTAAGGAGAAGGGGTGGAGCAAGGGGAGACCCACTGGTCATTTGTTACCTCAAGAACAGGACAGATTCTGCATTCACCGTGGAAAACCTGGGCTAGTAGCATGGGCGTGTTTCAGGCTGGACTCTTCTTTTCCTGCTCGGTTTTCTTTTGGCTACAGGGAGACAGCTGTCTAAAGGTGTGTTTTCAAAGCCACTCTACAAAACCATGTTTCACTGTTGCAGGTGGTTCAGTGTGCTCTTGCAGCATAGATGCTTTTGCTGTAGAATCTTAGTGTTCCTAGGGGAGGACTGGGAGGAGGTAGTGAGAAGAGCATTCAATGCCTTGGGTGTATCTTAGTGAGAAATGTTGGCATGAGGTGCTGAAAGTCTTCAGCTGTAAAAGGACAGTGAGGCTCAGACTACTTAACGTGCTGGAGCAGGGTGGAAGCAAGGAGTGGGCACTGCCCTCCCAAGCGCAGGCTGCACTTGGTTATGGTCTGCCAGGTCTCTGCTGCCCTGGGTTTCTTCTGAGAAGTTTGTTGGAGCTGCTTGGAGTAGTGAAGGGTGGGGAAGAAGTGCTGTTCAAGAGCTAAGGCTCTGCATGATAATTTTGGATGGATTGCACCACGGCGTCTGAAGACATAGTTTCCATCAGAATGATCCCAGCATTGTGCAAGTGTCTCAGCTGAACCCCCTGAGCAGGTGTCTGAGAGCACCCGCCTCCTCCAGCTGAGCCATAGGAAAGCTAACTGTGCCCAGGAATGACTGCTTATGCAGACTGAATATGCTTCCAAGTGTTTTCCTTAGTGATAAATGATGTCCCAGCACTCTGATATTCCATCTCTGGCACAATCTGGAGCATCTCTGCAAACCATGGGTACCCATTCCCACCACCGTTTCTTCCTCTCTCTCTTTAGAATCAGCGTGGTGCAGTTCCCTGCGTTTGTGAGCAGCAGCCAGCAGGCTGCAAGAGATCCAGTTGCACCTTTAGCAGACAGAGGGATGTGATGGGGACAGACTGTCCTTACCGCCATGCAGAAGTGAGTTTTTCCCGTCCTCTATCAAGAAGTATGAAAGAATAGAGTTTGAATGTTACTTCTGAGCAGGTGCTGCACGTACGTGTTCCCAGGGATGGTTTACACATGTCTGTGAATGCAAAGGAGGGCACAAGATGCAGTGCGTGCATGGGGGTGTGCAAAGCAGGCAGGGTGGCGCACAGGTGGGCGTGTGCACATGGATAGGGGAAGGCTGGGGTTACAGGTTGACCTGTGCTGAGGTGAGTGGGGGCTCATGGTGTTGCTCAGTGGTAGATTTGTTCACACTGAGTGCTACCAGGAAACTCGCACACCCTTTTTGTTTCAGCTGTGCCAGTGCTGTGATCCCTTGCTGCTGGGCTGGGGTGTTGGAAGGATGGTGTGCGTGCCGAGCTCCCATCTCTCTTGCAGGAATCAAGCACAGAGCCAAAGGGATGTTTGGGTCAGGTGACCGCAAGAAGGCTGGCTGTTCTGGATGGTGGCAGCTGATGGAAACAGGTGTTGTTGTGACTGTTCAGCTTTGATCAGAAGTCAGGGGTTTTGCAGGAAGAATGACTTGGTTCTCAAATGGCTTCAAACTTGCACACCGAGTACGTCTGTCCTGCCGTGCCATCTCTGTTTCTTTTTGATGCAAGCATTTCTACTACCATGTGTTGGGCCTGTTTGCTTGTAGAAGGAGGAATGTTAGGTACAGTTCTCACCTGGAACGTCAGTGTAATTTGAATCATGAGTGTTAGCACAGTGAAGCGAAGGAGGGCCCTGGAAGCAAACTTGGTGCTGTGGAAGCACTGTGCGATGAGAAGGTGGGAGGTAACACATGCTGGCAGATGTGGAAACCACTTTGGGATGGAGGTGTGGAGGAAAGGAAGGGCGATGACGGAGCTGATGGCAAAGAGCTTCCTGGGGCGGCTTGGTGCTTGCTTGGGGATGGATCTGATCAACTTCTTGTGTGCAGGTGTCCAGCTGGGTTTTGGGGAGCAGTCTGCATCCCAGGTTTTGTTTGGTACGACTGGGACCTGGGCCAGGCCAGGGCGAATCCAGTCTGTTTTGCTCTCATTCTTAGTGCTTGTTTTTGCTCAGGAGGGCAGGTGGCAGTCCTCATGGACCAAGGCCTGCGGGTGCGGTATGCGGAGCAAGAGATCCTGCAGGCCTGGTGTGACACCCATGGAGCTGCAGCGAGGCTGCATCGGTGTAAAACACGAGAAATCCACAGAGATCTGAAGGTGGGTTGTGGGCTCGAGTTATGCCAGGGAGGATGCGCGTGCTCCTTTACGTGTGCGTTGTCTGCCTACTGTATGGCGGGTGGGCTTGGAAAGCTGGTAACGTGTTTCTGTTGTTGGGAGAAGCAGATATAAACTCTTCTCTCTATTGAAAAATTTAACAAAAGAGCCTCTACTTGCTTCTTAGCATATGAATCATAGAAGCATAGAATCAACAGGGTTGGAAAAGACCTGAAAGATCATCCAGTCCAACCGTTCTCCTATTACTAATAGCTTCCACTAAACCACGTCCCTCAACACAACATTCAGTTGTTCCTTGAACACCCCAGAGTCAGTGACTCCACCACCTCCCTGTGCAGTCCATTCCAGTGCTTGGCCACCCTTTCTGAGAAGTCCTATTTCCTAATGTCCAGCCTGAATCTCCCCTGCCGCAGCTTGAAACCATTCCCTCTAGTCCTATCAATAACAACACGAGAGGACAGGCCGTCCTCCAGCTCACTACAACCTCCCTTCAGGAAGTTATATTGAGCAATGAGGTCTCCCCTGAGCCATCTCTTCTCCAGGCTGAGCATTCCCAGCTCCTGCAGCCTCTCCTCATGTGGCCCCATTGTGCTCCAGAGCCCTCACCAGCTTTGTTGCCCTTCTTTGAACACGTTCCAAAGCCTCAGTGTCTTTCTTGCTTTGAGGGGTCCAAAACTGGAAACAGAACTCGAGTTGCAGCATCACCAGTGCCGAGTACAGGGGGACAGTCACCTCTCTGCTCCTGCTGGCAGTGCTGTTTCTGGTGCAAAATGTATGTAAGTGTGACATGTGTGACATCCTTTCTGATAGAGCTCTGTGACGGGAGTCCAATGGATTTGAGACCTGACTTGAAGCCTGTGGGCATCACCCAGGAGTTGGGGAGAGAGGATTAGGCCAGGGAACAGGAACCTCTTTGGTCATTATTAACTCCCACATTTTTTGGTCAGGAATCTATGCGTGTGTGCTGTTTTTTTTTTCCTCATGTAAAGAACAGACTGAGTGTGCAGCTTGTGAATGAATTCATTCACCCCTGCTGATTGGTGCTGTTCTCTACAGGGAGCTGCAGTGGAAATGGACACTTGTGGTCCCCTGTCTGGCCCCCTCCCGCGTGCTCAGATCAGCCAAGTTGTCAAGGCCTGGCTCTTGGTTGGTGAGTTGTGCCGAGGTCAGAGAGTTGGATTTTCTGGGCTTTGAGACACGTCTTCCAGTTGCACGTTGTGTTATTTCTGATGTGCTGACCTGTTGAGCTGCAGACCCAAATGAGGATTCAAGTCCTACCACAGCAGGAATGGTTGAGATTGGAATTGGAATGCAGAAGGCTGGAGCCAGCAGGAGCAGGGAATCCATCATCCCCCTGTACTCGGCACTGGTGAGTCCTCACCTTGAGTTCTGTGTTCTGTTCTGGGCCCCTCACTGCAATGAAATGCTGAGATGTGTCCAGAGGAGACCAGTGAAGCTGTGAGGTGTCTAGAGCACAAGTCTTATGGGGAGCTTCTTATGGAACTGGGATGATTTAGTCTGGAAGAGAGGAGGCTCAGGGAAAACCATATCACTCTCTGTGACTAACAGAAGAGAGGTTATGTGGAGGTGAGGGTTGTCCTGCTCTTCTCCCATGTAACTAGTGACAGGAGTGGAGGGAACAACCTCAGGTTGTGTGAGGGGAGATTCAGCTTGGATGTTAAGAAAACCATCTCCAACTGGGTGCTCAGACGCTGGAGGCATCTGCTGGCTGAGCGCTTTGTTGGGTGAGCATCACACTGCTGGAAAGCACGCAGCTGTTGTCTCTGCGAACAGCCCCATCCGTGGGGACTGGTGGCTTTTTCATGTTACCCTTGTGTTTCAAGTCCTACATCCAGTTACTCGTGCTGTTTGAAAGCACCATCTTAGAGGCAGCCTTGATTTCTCCAGCCCCGAGCTTTGTGCCACGAGAGCTCCCCTGCTTCTCCCAGGGATGGGCAACCGAATGGAAGGCCCAGCAGAAGTCTGGGTAGGTGATATCACATGCTGCTCCTTTCCCCACCCGTGCCAGGAGAAGCAGGGAATGGGACTGGGGGACATCCCAGCGGTGGGATCCTGCCTCAGCAGAACTGAATGGTTGTTCTGATCCACGTATTTGAACCTGAGTGGATCTGACACTAACGACAGAAGCGAGGGGCCTGTGGGAAGAAACTGCATGTGCCACAATTTGTGGTGCAAGGTGTTCTCAGAACTGCTGCTTACAGTGCCCAGAAGGCTTCCTTTTTGACGGGGAGAGGATTAACTAGGTTATTTTAATGAATCTATTTCCTTTCTGTTCATTTTTCATACTACCTCTCATAAAACTGGCTGTGGATTCTCAAGTAGTATTACTTGCTAAGGAGAATAGGTGTGCAGCCTGTGCTTTTGTCTGCGCAAAGAATCTTCTAATCATCTCTGTCTGTGTTTCTTTTAGGCACTTAGGTGGAGCAGAGTGGAGCACAGACTTGGGTGCATCTCCATTCAGGAGCAGGGACACGCAATGCTCATCTTGGGTGTCTGGCTGACAACAAGAGCAGAGAGGTAAGTTTCATAGGGTCGCGTGCCCATTTTATTTTCTTTTTCATTCATGATGCATAGAGGCGTTACCCAGACAAAGTGACATTTGTCAGCTGGACTTGCTAGAAATGACCTAGGCAGTGAAATGGGTTTGAAGCATCCCAAAGAGCCCTGCAAAAGAATGCTGAGAGTTAACCTGGCACCCTCCTTTGGAAACGTCAGGTGTCTGCCAGCTCTTCAGCTGTGCCCAAACACCTCCCATTGCGCTGCCACACCAGGACGTAATTCCAACCCCACCCTGAGTTCTGGAATGTTGTGGTGCCGTGTTGGAATCAGATGTGACCAGGGGGTCTTGCCTCCCCCCCTTGTGGGGGGTCATGGTGGACCAGGCTGGTGGCTGTTGGTGATGTCATAAGCGGCTGGCATGTGGAGAGGAGTGGTGTGTTCTATGTTCCTTTGTGGGCGTGTAGGAGTTCGGAGTGGTTGGTTGGCTTGTTGTTCTTGTGCCTTTAGTGCCTTTGTTTGAGTACCATTGTGCGCAGCATCCTGTAGGTAAGCTGAGCCGGTGTGGGATGGACGGGTGAGCAGTGAGGTGTTGAGAAGTGCTGGCTGTCGGAGCTCCCAGCACCGTATTGCTTACTCTTGAGCATCAGACGTCATTTTCCCCCGGTACACATGTTCCAAAGGGGGTGTCCATAAAGGTGGCACCCGTCCCATGCTTCTTCAGCCATCTTCTTTGCTCAATTGTGGAAGCAGAGTAAAGCTGCTGGGCGGACAGGCATCACATAGCCTGAGACTCAGCATGTCTTGCAGCAAGTGGATGGGACGATTGTGCTGTGTGCGTTATGCCATGGCTGTCTTAGCCCTGCTCACTGACCTGCTCTTTCTCTCTCCTCTACCCACCCTCCGCCCACTGCCTTGGTGCAGCTTTTGCTCTCATAAGATCTGAGCAGAGTGACCAGGAACTGCTGCAGATAGCCTGAGGTGATCTCGTTGCCAGGTACGTGCCATGTTTTGTCCCACCACGTCGTTTTGCATGCCGTGGGTTTCTTCACTGCCCTCCAGCTCAGCCCTCAGAAGGGTGCTGTCTTATGCCCTGCTGTCGCACTGTCAGAGCGCTCTGGGCGAATGCATCTGCTGCTCTGTGCCAGAGTCCCCATCTGCTGGCAGAGGGATAGCAACTTGGTACAGCGCTGCCTAATAGGCTGTCACGTTTGAATTTACTGAAGCAAGGGGTAGTTTCTCGAACACTTGCCTATGCCGCAGGGTATGCAAGGGTAGCTCTGAAGAAGTCCCTCCATACTGTGCTGGGTGAATAGAGAAAACAGAAGTGTGTTTCTGCTCTGTTCCAGCTTGTCACACCTGCTGGGATGGGCAACGCATGCAGCGAGATCAGATGTGAGCCCGAGGTGGTGGGCACGGAGGTACAGTATGAAGCTCTGACTTGTCTTTGTTCCCTGTGTTGAGCTAGCAGAGGGAGCTGCAGATGTACTCTCCTACAGGAAAGAGTGGGCCAAAGGGGGCGAGGCCACCTGTCCACGCCAGTGCCATTGCTGATGAGTCTGTGTAGAGAGAGATGCATCTTTGCATGGCCTGGCGATCCTGCTGCATGCCAGGAAGAGAAAGGACTGTCATGAGACGCGCAGCTCCTTCTGAAGTGCTCCTGAGCAGGAGGGAGCGCATTTCCTGCAGCTTTCTCTGCAGATGTGCTCCTCACCTTGAAATCCTCCTGGTTTGTCCTCAGCTCCTGACCACGGCCTGTGCTCTGTTTTGCAGGCTGATAACATGTGGAAGCCGCAGCTGGTGCGTGCGGAGTCATCTTTCAACGTGCCAGCGATTGCGGCAGCCCATGTTATTAAGCGTTACGTCGCCCAGGGGCCGGATGAGCTCTCCCTGGAGGTAAGCAGTTACAGGCAATCCTTGTTGTCATGCATGGGAGAGTCTAGGGTGTGAATGCCTCAGGAATATTCTCAGACACCTTCAGAATGTCTCGTGAGGTGAAGCTTGGAAGGTTTGGTTCCAGCTTAGACTTGTGCTGGGTTGGGAGCAGTTCAGCCATCTCTCCAGTATGGTTTGACTGGGCATTTGAACCTCCTGATCAAGCAGATCCTGCCCAGTATGGGAGCCTGGTCTCTGAGCAGCAGCAGACTGGGTGTGAAGTGTGCAGATGTGTTCAGAAAGCCCTGCTTAACTGATGCCCGTGGTTCAACTGGAGCTCTTGCGTAGCCTTTGGCAGAGAGCCTGCTGGTTTTGAGACCCGTTTCCTACTGCACGGCTGTATTGTGTATGTTGTGTAACTCCTGTACCTCCAAGTTCAGTTTTAGAAGGGAAAATGCCTTGGGGGCTGCATTGGTGCAATGGCTGTCAAGCTTTAGGATATTCTGCATCGCAGAAGAAGGCAGTTATTTGAGCTGTGTTTTCCTGCCAGCTGTGCTGAAGCTAGGGTTGCCGTTTTGATCTCTTGCAGGTGGGAGACGTGGTGTGCATTATTGCTATGCCACCAAAGGAGCTGAGCCCCTGGTGGAGAGGCAAGCGTGGCTTTCAGGTAGGCACATGCTTCCAACAGGAGAGCACAACTTCAGTAGAGTCAGGAATCTCAGCTTGGAGCTGCTCTGCCTGCACAGGATGGCTTCCGGATGCAAACGGTTGCCCTGTGTCGGTGTCAGAGGACCTTCCCTTTGGCTCTGGGCTGGGGCTAATGCCCAGCTGTCTTTTTGTTCTTGTTACAGGTGGGATCTTTCCCTAGTGAGTGCGTGGAACTCATTAGCGGAGAAGTTCCTGAGTCCCTGGTCAATTCATTGCGAAAGCCAGGTACACATGTTACATTTGATACTGCGGGTTAGTAAGCTGGGGTCAGAGCGTGGCTTTCAGGGGTTTCGTTAATGCCCGAGTTGAGCAAGATTAGCAAGGATGACTGCATTAAGGTCCATGGGAACACGCAGAGATCTGGCCCAACCCCACTGTGTTTATTCCTGGGCTTGGGGAAGTCACAGAATTCTCCTGGAATGGCTTGGGGTTGGAATAGGCCTAAAGGATCCTCAGGCTCCAAGGCCCCTGCCTCAGTCTGGGTGGCCAGCCTCTGCATTTTGTAGGAGACGAGAGCAGGCTGTCCAGGGCCCCTTCCGACCTGACCTTGGGGACTTGCAGGGATGGGGAAATACCGTTCCTGCGTGTCCTTGTTGGGAATGTTCTTCCCATTGTTACGTGCTCGGTCGAATGTGTTACGCTCGGCCTCGTGCAACCGATCCAAGCCTGAAACGAACTGGTTTCTCTGTTTTGTTGCGCAGTGCCGAAGAAACGGGGCAAGCTCCCACCCTTCCTTCGTTCGGTGGTGAAGGCCCGCCCCAGGAGATCGGAGCAGCCGGAGCCGGAGAAGGAAGGGGTGTTTGGGTGTGACCTGGGGGAGCACCTTCTCCGCTCTGGCCGTGATGGTAAGGAACAGCCCATTGCTGAGATCTTCCTCGGTTGGGCATCTGAAGATGATAGGTCGTGGCATTTCTGGAAAGCCAGGAAGACATCTCTGTGCAGTTTCCTCACAGCTGTCTCTGCCAGCTTTCTCCTCTAAGGAGGAAGCAAGCGGTGGCCCGGCTGGGCTTAGTGGCTGGGATGGGAGAAGAGCACAGCTTACTTACTTGAGTCAGAAGCTGAGCTAACCGCTGGCTCTTGTTCTGTAGTCCCCCAGGTCCTGCAGAGCTGCGCCGAGTTTGTCGAGCAGCATGGCGTGGTGCGGGGGATCTACCGCCTGTCCGGCGTGGCGTCCAGGATCCAGCGCCTACGGTAAGAGTGCTGCGACTGACACAGCTGTCAGCAGGGGCACGTGCCATGCTGCGGGCGTTCAGAGGAACCCCTTCCTTGTCTTGACTGTATTTGGTGTGGCTTTGGACTTGTTTTCATCTTACTCAAAGCCCTCTGCCCAATCCTGTGTCCTTCTCTGCAGCCATGAATTTGATTCAGAGCAGGTGCCCGAGCTCAGCGTCCGTGACATTCACAGTGTGAGCTCCCTATGCAAGATGTTCTTCAGGGAGCTCCCAAACCCTCTTTTGACAAACCAGCTGTATGACAAGTTCACGGTAAGCACAGGGCAATGCCTTGCACTGCTTGGCCTTGATGACACAGGCTGTGTGCTGCAGTGTTCCCCTGATGCCTCTTGGAAGGCATCAAGTCTGCCTTGGTGCTGACCACCAGCACGCTATCCCCACGGTTCCCAAACCTGTGGCAGCTCTCTTGGCTGACTGGTGTCTGAATCCCTTCCTGCCTTTTTCCAGGACGCTGCCTGTGCTGGTACAGAGGAGGAGCGGTTGGTCAGGATGAAGGACGCCATCCAGCAGCTGCCCGCTCCTCACTACAGGTCAGTGCTGCGCTCGGTCTGCTGAGCTCAGCCCTGCTGCCTTTCAGAGGGCCACGATGCGATTCCAGGTGTTGCCTCACACCAGCAGCATCATGCGTCTGCACGCTGAAGCGGCTGAAGGCTGCACTGGGTGAATTCATTGGGTCAGTTCCTTGGCACGGGAGCACGGTTGGTGCAGCCGATGGCTGTGGCTGTGCTTTGTGGGGCTTGGTGCTGCAGCATTGTGACACTGGGAACGTTTTATCTACTTCCTATTCAGGGACGGTAGCAATGACATCAACTAGTATGAAGTGAGGTTTGTTTAGGGCACTGCAGCACGGCTTGCTTTTTGGTGCTGAACATCTGCCCCTCTTGTTTTCCAGGACACTCGAGTACCTGATGAGGCACTTGGCGTCTCTCGCTGGCAGCTGCTCGGTCACCAACATGGACGCTCAGAACTTGGCGATTGTGTGGGCTCCAAACCTCTTAAGGTAAACCTCTTTTTCTGTTGAAGCACAACGCTTAGTTCTGCTCTCCAGAAAGAAAGCAATCCTCCCTTCTTCTTCCTCTTGTGTGCTCTTCTCCTGTAAAAGCTGTCAGAAGTGGCTGGCAGCAGAGGAGGAGCCTGGACTGCTCTCCCCCAACCCCAGGGGCACAATTTCTAGACGACAGTTTCTGCTCCCTTGTTGAGCTGGGACTGCTGTGTCCTTGATCATCCAGGAGAATTTTGTCAGTGGCATCGCTGATTGCCCACTGCGGAAGTCTCCAGAGCCCAGTCTGACTGCTTTGGGCTGCAAAACTTCAGACCTGGGGAAACAGTCTTGCAGGAACGACTTGTAAAATCTGCCTTTTCTTCAGATCCCAGCAGAGCCAGTCTCCCTGCGCCAGTGGAGGAGCTGCCTGCTTGGAAGTGCAGAGGCAGACGGCTGTGGTGGAATTCCTGATTGGCCACACAGAAGTCCTCTTCTGCTCCAACGCCACGTCAGCCATGGGAGAGGGAGCAGGTGAGCGTCTTCCTCCATTAGCTTGATCTTGATCCAATCCAGGCCTTCTCCAAGATCTTTCAAATACGCTTTGACTCTCAACGGGACAGGAGGCTTCCGGGCTTAGATGAGAATATGGCACCCTCTTTCTGGATCCTGAGAATGTCCGAGGACAGACTTTACATGGAGAAAACCAGGATGTTTTGAATGGGGGTGAAGCATGATTGAAATGTGGCAGCAAAGCTTTCTGAGTTCCCAGATCCATTTTCTAGGGTTTTTTTTGTTTTTGTTTTTTTATGCCTGTTTTGATACAGTGAGCAGCTCTTAATTATGACTGTGTCCTTTGCCACGAGCATACCTCTGAGCACCCGGTTACTTTGAGCTCCTCTTCTTCCAGTGGCTCGGATAAGCAAGTCTGAGAGAAATGCAGAACTGGGATGGCTGTGCTGCTGCTTTCTGATCCTCCCTCTTACCTGTGGTTTTCCCTTGCAGGGCACAATTCTCCACCTGTGCCCAAGTCTGTGTGTGCCACAAAGCTGCTCACGCTGCAGGAGGCACAGGCTCTGAGAAGAGGCCAGAGCAGCTCTCCTGCAGTGACACCAGGCAGTGAGATTGAAGTGGAGGAAGGCCCCACAGCCGGACCTGGGAGATTCCACACAATCCTTGATTTTCCATCTGAAAGGTAAAGAGGACTTCCCTTTCCAGCCCCTATCATCATTGGTCAGGTGGTCTTTATTGGTTTACTTTTTGTCCACTGTATCTCCGAGGATTCAACTAACACACAGTTGCCCGATGGGCTCAGTGGAGCCACACAAGGGTGCCTTTCCTTCCTGGTTGGGCAGGCAGTCACGAGATGCAGAAAGCCACGCTGACGTCTGTCCTGGACTATGCTGGCTGTACCTGGAAACGTTGGGGTTTTCCAGATTTCAGGGCCACATGCCTGAAACCAGTTCCAGTTCTCCTCTAAGCAGAGCTGTTGGTCAGACTTGCTGGCACTAGAAATTAAAGATGGCAGTGAGCTGAGGCCGAGGAGGTGTTAGCGTAAGAGTCAGAGGTGCTTTCGAGCC